>NW_024400046.1:0-57039 GCF_905171765.1 Bufo bufo
TATATGTGAGTACCGCTTTCTTTGACAGATTCTAGTATGGGTACATATATGTTTTCCCAACCCCAGCACATTAGTTTGCTAATTCCAGATGTATGAAACGCAGGCCTAACTGTATCTAGTATATTGAACGCCAGATAAACTAACTTGGCCTTTTTTAAATAAAAAAAATCCCCTCACTGGAATACTTTCAGTCTTTTGACTGTATGGATTACAGATGGAATGACTGTTATATGTGAGTACCGCTTTCTTTGACAGATTCTAGTATGGGTACATATATGTTTTCCCAACCCCAGCACATTAGTTTGCTAATTCCAGATGTATGAAACGCAGGCCTAACTGTATCTAGTATATTGAACGCCAGATAAACTAACTTGGCCTTTTTTAAATAAAAAAAATCCCCTCACTGGAATACTTTCAGTCTTTTGACTGTATGGATTACAGATGGAATGACTGTTATATGTGAGTACCGCTTTCTTTGACAGATTCTAGTATGGGTACATATATGTTTTCCCAACCCCAGCACATTAGTTTGCTAATTCCAGATGTATGAAACGCAGGCCTAACTGTATCTAGTATATTGAACGCCAGATAAACTAACTTGGCCTTTTTTAAATAAAAAAAAAATTCCCTCACTGGAATACTTTCAGTCTTTTGACTGTATGGATTACAGATGGAATGACTGTTATATGTGAGTACCGCTTTCTTTGACAGATTCTAGTATGGGTACATATATGTTTTCCCAACCCCAGCACATTAGTTTGCTAATTCCAGATGTATGAAACGCAGGCCTAACTGTATCTAGTATATTGAACGCCAGATAAACTAACTTGGCCTTTTTTAAATAAAAAAAATTCCCTCACTGGAATACTTTCAGTCTTTTGACTGTATGGATTACAGATGGAATGACTGTTATATGTGAGTACCGCTTTCTTTGACAGATTCTAGTATGGGTACATATATGTTTTCCCAACCCCAGCACATTAGTTTGCTAATTCCAGATGTATGAAACGCAGGCCTAACTGTATCTAGTATATTGAACGCCAGATAAACTAACTTGGCCTTTTTTAAATAAAAAAAAAATTCCCTCACTGGAATACTTTCAGTCTTTTGACTGTATGGATTACAGATGGAATGACTGTTATATGTGAGTACCGCTTTCTTTGACAGATTCTAGTATGGGTACATATATGTTTTCCCAACCCCAGCACATTAGTTTGCTAATTCCAGATGTATGAAACGCAGGCCTAACTGTATCTAGTATATTGAACGCCAGATAAACTAACTTGGCCTTTTTTAAATAAAAAAAATTCCCTCACTGGAATACTTTCAGTCTTTTGACTGTATGGATTACAGATGGAATGACTGTTATATGTGAGTACCGCTTTCTTTGACAGATTCTAGTATGGGTACATATATGTTTTCCCAACCCCAGCACATTAGTTTGCTAATTCCAGATGTATGAAACGCAGGCCTAACTGTATCTAGTATATTGAACGCCAGATAAACTAACTTGGCCTTTTTTAAATAAAAAAAAAATTCCCTCACTAGAATACTTTATGGCTTTTCACTGTATGGATTACAGATGGAATGACTGTTATATGTGAGTACCGCTTTCTTTGACAGATTCTAGTATGGGTACATATATGTTTTCCCAACCCCAGCACATTAGTTTGCTAATTCCAGATGTATGAAACGCAGGCCTAACTGTATCTAGTATATTGAACGCCAGATAAACTAACTTGGCCTTTTTTAAATAAAAAAAAAATTCCCTCACTGGAATACTTTCAGTCTTTTGACTGTATGGATTACAGATGGAATGACTGTTATATGTGAGTACCGCTTTCTTTGACAGATTCTAGTATGGGTACATATATGTTTTCCCAACCCCAGCACATTAGTTTGCTAATTCCAGATGTATGAAACGCAGGCCTAACTGTATCTAGTATATTGAACGCCAGATAAACTAACTTGGCCTTTTTTAAATAAAAAAAATTCCCTCACTGGAATACTTTCAGTTTTTTGACTGTATGGATTACAGATGGAATGACTGTTATATGTGAGTACCGCTTTCTTTGACAGATTCTAGTATGGGTACATATATGTTTTCCCAACCCCAGCACATTAGTTTGCTAATTCCAGATGTATGAAACGCAGGCCTAACTGTATCTAGTATATTGAACGCCAGATAAACTAACTTGGCCTTTTTTAAATAAAATAAAAATTCCCTCACTGGAATACTTTATGGCTTTTCACTGTATGGATTACAGGTGGACTGGTATTAGTAGGGGTGACACAAGCACACCCAAGTCCCTGATGTAGGATTTCTATGGCACAGACCACTATTACAAGTGATTAATGGACGTTGGGAGAGATTGTGCTGCAGCACTAGTCCCAAGATGGCCGCCGCCTATCAGCCCAGTAACATGTGCCACAAAATGGTCTGCACAACCTTTAAAAAAAATAGCCTTGGACTGTGCTGCTAAATCGCTATTGGTCTGAATCCCAGGTGTAGATGTCTGACTTGTTTGGAGCTTTGGAATGCACACTGTGGCAGCTTCTGCTGCAGCACTACAAGTCGCAAAATGGCGGCCGGCGGTCAGCCCAGGTACATGTGGATGGAAAAATCACTCTGGCCACTCTAAAAATAGCCAATCCCTATCAAAAAAGCAGCTCAGCTGCAGTTGTTCAGATGAATCACAGGTGGAGGAGAGAAATTTGCTTCCAGTTATTCAATTATCCCTGCCTATTCTCGCCCTAGCATCAGCTGCGTCTATCCCTGTTCTATTCACATCGGGAGTGAGCACGTCCCGACGTGCGCACAAGCTTATAAAGAGGCTGAGTCACATGCTGCACTTGGCCAATCACAGCCTTGCCAATAGTAGGCATGGCTGCGATGGCATCTTAGGGCAAGTAGTATGATGCATGTTGATTGGCTGCTTTGCAGCCTTTCAAAATGCGCCAAAATACATGCCGAACGACGAACCCGAACCCGAACTTTTACGAAAAAGTTCGGGTTCGGGTCCGTGTCACGAACACCCCAAAATTCGGTACGGACCCGAACTATGCTCGAACTGTTCGCTCAACACTAGTAGTAATACGTCTATCAGCACCTATTGAGATGCTAAGATCTAAAAACGTAATTGCACTCTCCTGTATCTCAGATGTAAAAAAGAGGCCGATTACGTTAGTGTTTAGTATCTCCACAAATTCAAGAAAACCCTCTCTGGTACCATTCCACAAAATCAGAACATCATCCAAATATCTGATCCACAATTGGATGCAGGATGTATATGTGTCACGAGTTGGGAGGTCCCAGGAGAGACCACCACGTCGTCATGCAATAAACGGAAATCAGGTACAGACACAAGAGTTTATTGCACAAACAAGAATATGGGAAGGCAGCACAGACAAAACAAGAGCTCTATGTACCGTCAGCACAGTGGGAGAAAACCCCCACTGCGCCACTGTCTAGTAATACTCCAGAGGGGCGTAACTAAGCAACTCCTGGTTTTCACTAGAGCCCTAGATGGTAGGGTTAGACTTAGCCGCAGAAAGTTGCCAGGGTCCACTCTGGAGCGTGACCTAGACAGTGACAGCAGGAGCGAATGGACAACAGGTACCAGAAGGTACCGACGGCACATAGGCAAACATAACAGACAGGTAAATACAAAACAGGGCAAATAATAACACAAGCAGGAGTTCATGCAAGGGAGCAGGAGTGGCAATGAGCAGAGAAGGACTTGCTCCACCAGTAGTAAACTGCATGGCCTTGTCATGCCACTCTGCTACAAAGGCTTGCTGAACACAGACATCAGAATAAACACAAAGTAACTAAAACATAACTGGCAGAACAGAAAGACAGGAAAAAGGACGCAAATGAACAAGTAGGGAAACTCAAAGAGCACAGACAGACAGACACAGATCCCATGGGTCAGCAGCATGGGAGAGAGTACAAACCAGGAGCAGGACAGACAACACACACCAGGAGAGCTGACACAGAACTGAGGAAACCTCAGCCTTTTATACAGGTTCCATGGGTGCAGCAGAGAGACCGCACCCATGGAGCAGACAGAGGATTAACTCCTAATAGGAACACAGGGGAGTTAACCCATAAAGAACCACAAATGACACACAGGAACAGAACTTCAGCGAGGAGCGCCGAACGAGCAAGAACTGAAGGTCACAGTCAAAGGTAACGACTGTGACACTCCCACCCCTCAAAGTTCCCCCCCTCTCCTCCCAAACAGAAAGAGGAGGAAGAAGAAGTGGGGGCAACAAACCAAACCGAACCAGGCAAGGGGACAGAAATCAAAGGGGTGACGAGGTACAAGGGCAGGAACACATACGACAACCGCAACCAGCCCAACCCCTGAAAACCAGCCTACACGGAGGGTCCGCAGCCAGTACACCAGGGGAAGATAGACAGCCAACACGGCATACACGTCAAGTGAACCGCACCATGCAGTTACCTCCCCCTCCACTCTCCCTCCGGAGAATGACATGTCTGCCAAGAACTGATTGGCCAGACATGCAGACACCCCCTTCCGGAGGATTGGGACCAGGAACAGGAACCAGACAGGAATACAAAGAAAAACAGAATCAAAGGGGTACAGAGGTACACAAGCAGAACACATAAGACGACCGCAGCCAGCACGCAGCCCCTAGCAACCAGCCTACACGGTAAACGCAGCCAGTACGCCAAGAGGAATGCAGCCAGCCTACACGGCCACAAAAGTCATGGTGAACTGCAGTGTGCTAACACCTCCCCCTCCACTCTCCCTCCGGAGAAGGGCATGTCTGCCAAGAACTGATTGGTCAGACATGCTGACACCCCCCTCTGGAGGCCCAGGAGTAGATACCTGCGCCGATAACAGAAAACACGGCCGTAGGCAGAACTGCAAGCAAAAAGGTTAAACCGGACGTCACCCCTGGCAACCAGCATACACGGAGAACACCGCAGCCAGTACACCAAGGCAACCAAATCCGATACCTAAGGCAGCATAAAGAGGGAAATACAGAAAGCACACACATTACAGATAAGCAGAAAACAGAACAAAAAAAAACTCTGTGAAAGTTCACTTGTTCATTCTGTCACGAGTTGGGAGGTCCCAGGAGAGACCACTGCGTCGTCATGCAATAAACGGAAATCAGGTACAGACACAAGAGTTTATTGCACAAACAAAAATATGGGAAGGCAGCACAGACAAAACAAGAGCTCTATGTACCGTCAGCACAGTGGGAGAAAACCCCCACTGCGCCACTGTCTAGTAATACTCCAGAGGGGCGTAACTAAGCAACTCCTGGTTTTCACTAGAGCCCTAGATGGTAGGGTTAGACTTAGCCGCAGAAAGTTGCCAGGGTCCACTCTGGAGCGTGACCTAGACAGTGACAGCAGGAGCGAATGGACAACAGGTACCAGAAGGTACCGACGGCACATAGGCAAACATAACAGACAGGTAAATACAAAACAGGGCAAATAATAACACAAGCAGGAGTTCATGCAAGGGAGCAGGAGTGGCAATGAGCAGAGAAGGACTTGCTCCACCAGTAGTAAACTGCATGGCCTTGTCATGCCACTCTGCTGCAAAGGCTTGCTGAACACAGACATATGAATACAAAACAGGGGAACTAATAATACGAGCAGGAGTTCACGCAAGGGAGCAGGAGTGGCAATGAGCAGAGAAGGACTTGCTCCACCAGTAGTAAACTGCATGGCCTTGTCATGCCACTCTGCTACAAAGGCTTGCTGAACACAGACATCAGAATAAACACAAAGTAACTAAAACATAACTGGCAGAACAGAAAGACAGGAAAAAGGACGCAAATGAACAAGTAGGGAAACTCACAGAGCACAGACAGACAGACACAGATCCCATGGGTCAGCAGCATGGGAGAGAGTACAAACCAGGAGCAGGACAGACAACACACACCAGGAGAGCTGACACAGAACTGAGGAAACCTCAGCCTTTTATACAGGTTCCATGGGTGCAGCAGAGAGACCACATCCATGGAGCAGACAGAGGATTAACTCCTAATAGGAACACAGGGGAGTTAACCCATAAAGAACCACAAATGACACACAGGAACAGAACTTCAGCGAGGAGCGCCGAACGAGCAAGAACGGAAGGTCACAGTCAAAGGTAACGACTGTGACAATATGGATCCATAGATTCCGAGAACACCACCTCTTTCTCCCACCAGCCCAGGAAGAGGTTTGCGAAAGTAGGGGCACAGGGACTGCCCATCGCAACCCCCCTGAGCTGGTGGTAGATTCGTTGATCAAAAAGGAAGATGTTCCGTGTCAGGATGAAATCCAACAATTGCATAACCAAGGCATTATGGCGGCGACACTGGTAGCCTCTCTGCCGGAGGAAAGTCTCCACCGCTTTACACCCCAATTCATGTAGTATAGAGGTGTAAAGGGCTTCGACATCCAGACTAGCAAACCATATATCCTGATCACAGTATATGCCATCCAGTCTCTGTAGCACATCCATAGTATCGCGGGCATACGAGAGCAGACTCACCACAAATGGACGCAAGATGGTATCCACATACGTACTTATATTTGTAGTGAGGCTGCCCATGCCCGAAACAATGGGTCTGCCCTTTACAGGAAGACCTTATTTATGTAGCTTAGGCAGGCTGTAGAATGTAGCAAGAACAGGGAATTTAGGTAGTAAAAATTCAAACTCTGTCTTGCTAATTAGTCTTTCTTGCAAAGCATCCTGCAGTATTCCTGCCAATTGGGCCTTAAAGGTCAATGTGGGGTCAGAACTCAAGGTAATCTGTCTAAAAAAGTTCTTTCTCCATTACAAATAGAGGTTCTTCAAAAAGGTTTATCGTTTGTCCCCCTCCAAAAGTTTAATTTATTTTATTGGATCAAGGATCTGCAGCTATATGCACGTAAGCTCAAGTGGAAGAAATTCTTCTCATTGCATAACAAACGACAGTGTCTGGAATTGGGCATTAATTTAGAAGACCTACAGGATCTAAACCTTTTGGTGGGTTTGTCAGAGGAGGGGGATAGGAATATAGGGGATGGTCCATATACGGACTTAAAGAATCCGTCCAAATTATTTCCACCCCTCAATGACAATTCGCCCATTGATACTTTTCTATATGTGGTGATCCGGGATCTTCAGAAACTTGATGGGATGAGCCTGGGGCATGATAATATGCAGCCTGAGGAAAGACTGGCACTGGAACAGCTGGAAAATGACAACAGTGTTGTCATTAAACCCTCTGATAAGGGCGGCAACATTGTTGTCATGGACCAAGATAACTACCGTTCCATGTGCCTCAGACTTTTGGAAGATAAAAAAACCTATATTACCTTGAGTTCTGACCCCACATTGACCTTTAAGGCCCAATTGGCAGGAATACTGCAGGATGCTTTGCAAGAAAGACTAATTAGCAAGACAGAGTTTGAATTTTTACTACCTAAATTCCCTGTTCTTGCTACATTCTACAGCCTGCCTAAGCTGCATAAACAAGGTCTTCCTGTAAAGGGCAGACCCATTGTTTCGGGCATGGGCAGCCTCACTGCAAATATAAGTACGTATGTGGATACCATCTTGCGTCCATTTGTGGTGAGTCTGCCCTCGTATGCCCGCGATACTATGGATGTGCTACAGAGACTGGATGGCATATACTGTGATCAGGATATATGGTTGGCTAGTCTGGATGTCGAAGCCCTTTACACCTCTATACTACATGAATTGGGGTGTAAAGCGGTGGAGACTTTCCTCCGGCAGAGAGGCGACCAGTGTCGCCGCCATAATGCCTTGGTTATGCAATTGTTGGATTTCATCCTGACACGGAACATCTTCCTTTTTGATCAACGAATCTACCACCAGCTCAGGGGGGTTGCGATGGGCAGTCCCTGTGCCCCTACTTTCGCAAACCTCTTCCTGGGCTGGTGGGAGAAAGAGGTGGTGTTCTCGGAATCTATGGATCCATATACATCCTGCATCCAATTGTGGATCAGATATTTGGATGATGTTCTGATTTTGTGGAATGGTACCAGAGAGGGTTTTCTTGAATTTGTGGAGATACTAAACACTAACGTAATCGGCCTCTTTTTTACATCTGAGATACAGGAGAGTGCAATTACGTTTTTAGATCTCAGCATCTCAATAGGTGCTGATAGACGTATTACTACCAAGTTGTTTAGGAAACAAACGGCGACCAACAGTCTCCTACATTGGGAGAGCGGACATCCCCTGGCCCTGAGAAGGGGTATCCCTAAGGGACAGTATCTCAGGGCCAGGAGAAATTGTTCCGAGCTTGGTGAGTTTAAGGCTGCAGCTTTAGACCTGAAACACAGGTTTATAAACAGGGGATACCCAGAGTATACCCTGAAAAAAGCGTACCATCACGCCATGAGTACAAACCGTAGCCAGTTACTGACCCCTAGAAATAGGGATAAGGTTGATATGACACCACGTATCCTGGCTAATTTTGATAAAGCCCACCGCCATGTTCAGGAAATCCTCCAGAATCACTGGTCCATTCTACAATCGGATCCTGACATAGGATCATCCCTATCCGATCGCCCATTGGTCACGTACAGACGTGGTTCCAATTTGCGTGACCGTCTGGTGCACAGCTTCTACACTCGGCCCACTCCTGAAACATGGCTCCAAAAATTCTGCAAAAGGCAATTTCCCCTGTGGTTCATGCATCATATGTAAATTCATTACTAAAGGAGACTCTTTCACTAGTGTGAGTAGTGGAATAAGATATAAGATCCGGTCCTTCATTAGATGCACTTCAGTGGGTGTAATATACCTTATCACATGTAATTGTGGGCTCCAATATGTGGGCAAGACAAAGCGAGAAATGAGACATAGGATAGGGGAACATCTATCAGACATCCGGAATTCACGGGACACCACGGTGTCTCGTCATGTGCGGGAAATGCACGCAGGGAACCGGATGTTCTGAGGGTCCAGGGTATTGTTATGCCCAAAAGATCCATACGCGGTGGAGATATGGATACACTTTTGCTCCAAAAAGAAGCGATGTGGATCTTTAGATTGCAAACCATTCAACCTAATGGGCTAAATGAAGCAATTTCGTATTCATGCTTCATTTGAGCCACACTGCTATATGGACATTTTTCCTGTTCTTGCGTGCATATGGTTGCTTCTATACCTTGGCCACTATAAAAGCTGACGTATCTTATATAGCCGCGATTTTCGATTCCTCCTGTATACTTGGGCACTTGTTGAGCCAGCATGGAGGTGTGTGATGCAAGGAGGGCTCTGGGCGGATCGGGGGTGTAAGTCAGCTGACGCACCTCTCTCCTATTCGGCCGAGCGCTAACACACGCCCCCTTTGTAGGCGGGGCTGACTGGATATCTTGCCGGCGTTCAAGCGGCCGCGTACGGCCATCACAGCGCCGAATGCCTCTACACACAACAGTGTGAGGCGGTTCTGCTCCACAGGCAAATACTGTTGTAACACTTCGCTTCGCTCCTGATGAATTGTGGCTCATATGGCCATAGCGAAACGCGTTGAGCCGGTGATTGTGTGTTTGTTACACGGCTCTCTAGGCAGGGTGTTTGTTTGATTCAGGCAGCGCAACAGCTGTCCTGTATACTTAGGGTTTGTGATCATCAGTATACCTTGGCTGATGGGCTGATGGAGAGGGCTGAGTGAGCGTCCACAATATTGTTGCTCTTGGTGGATGCTGTACCCTCAAGGGGGGTTTATTCACTCGTCAGCCATCCCACATCGCCCAGCCAGGTTGATCCACACCTGATACACCTGCGCCTGGTTCAACCTTTTGAGCCGTGTCTTGTTTCCTGATCAGCTCACATTAGCACCGCTGTGCTAGCTGTATAGGATTCTAGTCTGGACTCTATTACAGTGGTGTGGATTTAATCCCTCTCCTACACCACCTTGTTGGAGTTTGGAAGCGTGATTAGTCACAGACGTGATATTCAGTTTCCCTTATTTATATTTAATAAATCCTTTATTATTTTTCTCCTCATACGTCTACTCAGGCAGATAACAAAATGTAAATTGACTTTAACATCTTTATATTTGTATTTTCTGGTCCAAATTTTTTTCTAATACCTCATCATGACAGTATCCCAAAATAAAGATGTTGCTCATCAAAATAAAGTGTTGCTTTGTGAGTTAAAGTGTGTGGTGTTTCTTTTTTATATAGAAATTTGAAATGTAAATGTTTTGTGGAGTGGCCCAAACAACATTTATGTTGAATATTGAGATCAACGTGATCAAATGGAAGCCATTGGTTCCAACATTAAGGAAAAAACATATAAAGTGCTCCTAATAAAAAACATATTTACAAATTAAGAAGGTCCTGAGTGAAGGAAGCCGGTGTAAACGAGGACCGTGGCCTTACATGGGCCTGTTGAGGTGCCACAGATGTGAAACTGCCCGGGTAAAGGGGCTGACCCACTTGTTGCATTGGGCCCTGGGGTAGTCCATACTGGGGTTGTTGTTGGTAAGAAGGCCCTTGGGATGTTTGGGGTGCAAGCTCAAAGGGTCCTGGCCTTTGCTGCTGTCCGGCATTCTCAATGTCTACTTTCATGCCATTGAGCTTCCCCAGAATGTCGCCATGGTTGGGTATAGAAAACATTTTTATAACGACCGCTAATGAAGCAAGGCACTCATGATGCTCCAAAGGAGTGACGTGCTTCATTAGCGGCCCTAAGCCCCGTAACATTTTCTCCTCAACACCATCACTCCTCCTCTGGGCAAGAAAATCGATGACGCGGGCGTCAATAACTTCCTGACTCTCTTGCCCAGAGGTAGAGGGAGGGACTTGGCGGCGACGTCTGGGCTGGGGCTGGACAATCCGGGTTGGACTGGCCAGTGGTAGGGGGGCCTCGGCCAGTGTGGAGTCCTCCAGGTCCTCAGCTGGCATTGGAGCAGGACTTGTTTGGGGTGAGAAAACCGCAGGGGTTTCACTCCCCGACGTGTCCGAATCTTGGGACGGATCCAGACTGTCCACAGTACCGTATTAGAAAAAAAAACAAAAAACATTAGATCATTTCATTTCAACATTACAAAAGTACATCGATTATATTCGTTGAAAACAGCCGTGTGAATACAATATATATACGGAGTGGCAGCATACATCAGAGATTAGATTTTACACAAAGAATAACAGCTTCTATGTGAAATTTTGAAATCCGATTTGGATTGCATTTAAAATCTATCGATGGGATAAGTCTTGTAAAGGCCTAATGTTACTGTAATGGAAAAACAATGTTTGGAGCTGTCCAGCCTCTGAAGAGGATTCCTCATTCAAGGACCAAAACCAGTGCTGATATTCAGGCCATCTCGTCTGTATGTGGCCCGCTACCACCATCCAAAGATACAAGATGTAATTTTAACCAAGTAGAACATTATTTACAGAGAAACAACATGTACCAGGCCACACTTGACCATGGTGAGAGTAGTAGTTTTAATCCTGCTGGTCAAGCGTAGTTGGAACATCATTATTATCCATTTTCATAGGATCTGGTTATTGTCATTTTATATGAGCAATGTAAGGAATCCATGTTGTGTTTGGTGCAATACCATTTCAGCAATATAAATGACAATGCCAATACCTAAAGGGTAACCATTTCCAAAAGTTAGATAATAGGTCTCTATGGTACAAATCTCACGTCGCCCAAAAATATTTTACCAAAAAACACTATTCAGGGCTCCCATTAAAACGGGAGGCTTTCTGAAAGCTTTTTAAAATATTGAGACAAATATAAATATTAGAGAGGGCTCACCTACTAATCAGGGAGGGTATGGGTGCACCTACTGGGAAGATTCACCCAATCTTCTAAAATTAGTACAATAAAAATGGAAATTAGTAGGGCACACCTTCACTCAGTTACACATGGAGAATTTGGTAAATGAGTATTTATTTGTTCAAATATGTTAAAAAGTACATATCAATCAATATACCTATAGTTATACTACTAAAATATATCCTATATACAAGCTTCCAACAAGTCACTTGGAAATTAAATCAGGAACCGGAGTACAGGGAGTGCAGAATTATTAGGCAAGTTGTATTTTTGAGGATTAATTTTATTATTGAACAACAACCATGTTCTCAATGAACCCAAAAAACTCATTAATATCAAAGCTGAATATTTTTGGAAGTAGTTTTTAGTTTGTTTTTAGTTTTAGCTATTTTAGGGGGATATCTGTGTGTGCAGGTGACTATTACTGTGCATAATTATTAGGCAACTTAACAAAAAACAAATATATACCCATTTCAATTATTTATTTTTACCAGTGAAACCAATATAACATCTCAACATTCACAAATATACATTTCTGACATTCAAAAACAAAACAAAAGCAAATCAGTGACCAATATAGCTACCTTTCTTTGCAAGGACACTCAAAAGCCTGCCATCCATGGATTCTGTCAGTGTTTTGATCTGTTCACCATCAACATTGCGTGCAGCAGCAACCACAGCCTCCCAGACACTGTTCAGAGAGGTGTACTGTTTTCCCTCCTTGTAAATCTCACATTTGATGATGGACCACAGGTTCTCAATGGGGTTCAGATCAGGTGAACAAGGAGGCCATGTCATTAGATTTTCTTCTTTTATACCCTTTCTTGCCAGCCACGCTGTGGAGTACTTGGACGCGTGTGATGGAGCATTGTCCTGCATGAAAATCATGTTTTTCTTGAAGGATGCAGACTTCTTCCTGTACCACTGCTTGAAGAAGGTGTCTTCCAGAAACTGGCAGTAGGACTGGGAGTTGAGCTTGACTCCATCCTCAACCCGAAAAGGCCCCACAAGCTCATCTTTGATTATACCAGCCCAAACCAGTAGTCCACCTCCACCTTGCTGGCGTCTGAGTAGGACTGGAGCTCTCTGCCCTTTACCAATCCAGCCACGGGCCAATCCATCTGGTCCATCAAGACTCACTCTCATTTCATCAGTCCATAAAACCTTAGAAAAATCAGTCTTGAGATATTTCTTGGCCCAGTCTTGACGTTTCAGCTTGTGTGTCTTGTTCAGTGGTGGTCGTCTTTCAGCCTTTCTTACCTTGGCCATGTCTCTGAGTATTGCACACCTTGTGCTTTTGGGCACTCCAGTGATGTTGCAGCTCTGAAATATGGCCAAACTGGTGGCAAGTGGCATCTTGGCAGCTGCACGCTTGACTTTTCTCAGTTCATGGGCAGTTATTTTGCGCCTTGGTTTTTCCACACGCTTCTTGTGACCCTGTTGACTATTTTGAATGAAACGCTTTATTGTTCGATGATCACGCTTCAGAAGCTTTGCAATTTTAAGAGTGCTGCATCCCTCTGCAAGATATCTCACTATTTTTGACTTTTCTGAGCCTGTCAAGTCCTTCTTTTGACCCATTTTGCCAAAGGAAAGGAAGTTGCCTAATAATTATGCACACCTAATATAGGGTGTTGATGTCATTAGACCACACCCCTTCTCATTACATAGATGCACATCACCTAATATGCTTAATTGGTAGTAGGCTTTCGAGCCTATACAGCTTGGAGTAAGACAACATACATAAAGAGGATGATGTGGTCAAAATACTCATTTGCCTAATAATTCTGCACGCAGTGTATAACTTGCAACGACTCCATTACACGTGGGACGCTACGTGTGATGTGATTAGAACCAGCACGACTCAGCTAAAAACAGTGAGTAAAAGCAGCACCGATCTATTATACAAATAAGCTGTAAGACTCAACAGCACTGTATTGAATATCATCCGGTGAATATATTGAGGATCCTTTCTAATATTAGACTGCTCTGTGCTATTTAAATACTGCGGTTTAGGAATCTGTGACATTAACACTGCAGCTGCGATACGAACCAGCACGACTCAGTTAAAAACTGGAGTAAAAGCAGTACTGATTTATCATACAAACAAGTGGTGACATCGCACTGAATGTACAAAGTGAATACTATCTGGTGACTATATTGAGGATCCTATTCAGTATTAGATTGTTCTGTGCCAAACACTACTGATCGGATATCAGCTAACTTATCGGACAAACTATATCCTTTTATACGGACTCTGATACATTGGCTTACATAGAGAAACTATAGTAGCAATATATTATGCTTTTTATGTTTTATATGTCCTTTTATTGATTATAAATATTAATTTTAGTAGTATAACTATAGGTATATTGATTGATATGTACTTTTTAACATATTTGAACAAATAAATACTCATTTACCAAATTCTCCATGTGTAACTGAGTGAAGGTGTGCCCTACTAATTTCCATTTTTTTTAAATATTGGTGTGTGACTAGGAGCCGACAAACACGATGATCTACTGTATGAGGAAATAATGCGTGCAGTGCGCAAGTGTCATCTCCATTCTCTTTTCTTGTTCCGATTGCAAACATCTATGTTCCAGGAGGGTCAATAAATTGCTTCTACACGAACAAAACAGAGAGGGGAGGCGCCATCTGCACACTACACGTGTCGTCTCATCATTCAGCTCATAAGCGGTGGCCCCTGGTTTGACTCCACCACAAAACTGATGTAGACAACCAACACCAGGCATGTACAAACTGTTGCCCACCAGCTGATGCCCAACTACAACTCCAAGCAGGACTGGTTAGCTTACAGCTATTTTGGCATGCTGGGAGTTTCAGTTGGTAAAGAGCTGGATGTAGTCAGTTATGACATGGCTGCCCTACCGAAAGTATTCAATACAAGAACACAACTGTATCCATTAGTTTCTTGGACACTTAAGCTCGTCAAAAATCAAACATGAGTGTGAAAATATTTAACATTTCGAAAAATACATTAAAAATACTTACGGCCTCAATTCCATTACTGGCCTTAGAAACTGCAACTGGGCAGTATAAATGTAGGCCCGTTTCCTGGAGGTTCCCTCCCCACTCCGGCCTTTGCTGGTAATCTCCCGCCGGAATTGATCCCGGCATCTCGCCCAGCGGGTTTTGGTTTGTTTTACTGTTTAGAAATGACATGGTGTCATATTCCACCACTAACCAAATTGAAATACACAAAAAAGACTTAGTCATTGTCAAATTTAAATAATAATATATTTTATTTTTTAATAAATTAAATTGTTTTGGTATATAAAGGCCACGGTGTTTTTACATTTCAAATTCTTAGACAATCCAAAATATTTGAATTATAATAACCAATTAAATCCAATACCTTGTCTAAGACCCAAACTAGTCCACTCAAAGAGCGACTATTACCCCATGTAAACACCGTGACGATAAAGAAAAAAAAAAAAAAAAAAAAGGGGGGGGAGGGATGGGGGATTCTTTGCTGTCAGCTCCAGAATGCGCAATAAATAACTGAAATCTTCTTTTATTATAGGTGTCTCGTGCTGACCGTTACCCACAGACCAATCACGATCCTCCAGTGTCCTCGAGGTCAAGTTCAGTCCAGCACACATACAGGTAAGTAATTAAACTTAACCCATTCATTACCATATCTCTTTGCACATACCAAAAGGGGGTGGGTGTTCACTGACACCATGTCCCCCCTTTTGTATTCGCAAAAGGTTATCTCATGGTGTCATATTCCACCACTAACCAAATTGAAATACACAAAAAAGACTTAGTCATTGTCAAATTTAAATAATAATATATTTTATTTTTTAATAAATTAAATTGTTTTGGTATATAAAGGCCACAGTGTTTTTACATTTCAAATTCTTAGACAATCCAAAATATTTGAATTATAATAACCAATTAAATCCAATACCTTGTCTAAGACCCAAACTAGTCCGCTCAAAGAGCGACTATTACCCTTTCGCCATCAGCAACAGCTAGATGGCTAAACCCCCGTAGCCAAATCTATTAAATTTTGAAAAACGACATTAAAAATGTCTAAACCTATTTCTGATAAAGAACTCTTATCAGAATTATATAGCCCAGTAAGAAAGCCCTCCAATTCAGAGTGCCTACAAGTAAAACCATTAAAACAATACATTACTTTTTCCATATTTTTGTTGATTCTCTTTTTTATTTTTTCTAGGAAACGCATATAAGTAGAATGCCATTCCCATTTTGAAATTATATCAGAAATTGCCAACTTAGTATATGGCAACATCATTTGCAGGGCTCTCATCTTACATGTATACTCTTCCAGTAAAATATGAGTCTTAATAATGCCCAAATCACTACCATCTAAATATATAATTAATAAATATGGAACAGGCCATTTTTTCTTAATTTGAGAACAAATATTAACTACATCTCGCAGTCTAATGTTAGGAATTCCTTTCCAGAATATGTTTAATTTCTTACCAAAACCAAGGTTATCAGATTTAAACCTCAACCTAGAACGGTTATATGCTTCGGATACCAAATCAGACCCCACAATCCATATGTTCTTGGTATCTGAAACAAAAAATTAGTTTTTTAAAAGTAATTCTGGCCTGATATAAAGTTTGAATCTGTCAGAATTCCATCTGCCCAAATTCTTTATTATATTAGTCTGAAGACCCATATTGTTAGCATAAGTAGCCGCACCTATGCGGAAAGAATGAGATGATAATTTTACATCACTTAAATTGAAATGAGACTTACATTTTTTCAACATATAATTAAATTGATATCTAGTTAAAGGGGAATGGTCAACATGCATAAATAATGGCCCACTAGAATTAGAACGAAAAGTTAACCACTTTTTTAAAGCCAAAACTGGGCAAATATCCGTATTTTGAATTTTATTTAGTGATACCCAAGTACCAAGACCTTTTTGGTCAGTTTTGGACTTTTTTATAAAGAAAGAAACTTTACTATCGAAAATTTTTACATCAGATAAGTATAAAGGTGGTTCTGCATTTCTTTTTTCAGCTGTAAATTCTGAAATACGAAGTGCACCAAAAAAGGCCACTATGAATGCCGTGCTAAAAAGTGAAGACTCATAAGGGGATGAACACAGATCAGGTAAATATTTTACAAATTTAGTAAGATAAACAGTACATAACGGAATAGTCCTTTCCTTAACTGGTGCCAACTTGTCAACTCCCTTAATAAATTGTTTTACACAAAAATTATTAGATATAGGAGTTACATTAAAACATTTTTGAAAGTAAGACAATCCTGTCAAGATTTTTTGAACATATCTTCCTGTCTCACCTGATTTAATGAGTTCTAGCACAAAATGGATACTAGAGAAAGGAGTAGAATCCCAAGTATTATAATTATTAATTTTGCAAAAAGTCACCCAAATTTTCCAGGCTGACAAATACGCTTTCCAAGTGTTACTTGCAAGCGCATTTTTTAATAACTCAAAAATTAAGACTGAATTATCTCCCATAACTGCGGTGGACATTGGATCCCTTCTGAATCTGCATCCGGTATTAGCTTCCTGAATATCTGGAATTCCTGCCGAGATAAAGAGTCGGCAATTACATTTTGTTTACCTTCGATATATTTAGCCTTGAGCCAAATATTGTTTTCCAAGCATAATAAGACTATAAATCTTAACGTAGTTGTTACTTCAACCGATTTTGCAGACAAACAATTAATGGAAAAAACAGCACCCTTATTATCAGACAATAAAAGTATTCTTTTATTTCTGAAGAAATCTTTCCAGATATTCAAAGAAACTAATACCGGGAACAATTCCAAAAAAATAATATTTTTCATAAACTGCTTATCCTTCCACGACCTAGGCCAAGATTCAGCAGACCATTTTTTATAAAAAAATGCACCGTATCCGACTGAAGCTGCAGCATCAGTGAATAATCTCAATGAATCAGTATCGACAAAATCTTCTTGCCAAACTGAACATCCATTAAAATTTTCCAAAAAATGAATCCAGATAATAATATCTTCTTTTAAAGCTGCAGTAATCCTGATATGATCATGCGCTTTTTTCTTTCCTGCAATGGATGCATACAGACGCTTAGAAAACACCCTACCTAAAGGAATGACTCTAGAAATGAAATTCAGAGAACCCAAAACGGACTGTAAAATCTTTACAGTGGACTTTTTACATTGTAATAAATTTTTAAAAATTTTTAATGAAGAATTAATTTTTTCCTCAGGAATCTTAAACAACATATTAACCGAATCGATTTCAATGCCAAGGAATTTTATACAGGTAGTTGGATAAACCGTTTTTTCCTCTGCTAAAGGAACATTGAAATATGAGGATATAAATTTAAATGTTTTTAATAAATTGGCACAATCATCAGACTGGGCATTTCCAATGAATAAAAAAATCGTCCAAATAATGTATGGTATAACCTCCTTCATAATGAGTCTCAAGCATGCATTGCAAGAAAGTAGAAAAAGCCTCGAAATATTGGCAAGATAAAGTAAAACCCATGGGTAATGCCATGTCATAAAAATATAAACCATCCAAATAAAAGCCTAATGAATTATAACCAGAAGGGTTAATTGGGAGTAACCTAAATGCAGATTTGATATCTACTTTGGCTAATAACGCTTTTGGTCCTGCTTTCCTTAAAAAATGCAAAGCCTGATCAAAAGAAGCGTAATGCACTGAAGCAGAGTCCTTATCAATGGAATCATTTAGGGAGGAATTAAAAGGATAAGATAAATTATGGATTAATCGGAAACTACCTGGCTCCTTTTTGGGAACAAAACCGAGAGGAGAAATCCTAAAATTTTTGAAAGGAGGAGAAGAGAAAGGGCCTGCAATTCTATGTTCCACAATTTCATTGTGAATTTTTTCTAAAACCTTATTTTTATTAATAAAAACTGAAAACGCATTTTTAACTAAAACACAACCATGACCTTTAAATTCCGGCACATAGAAGCCAGAAGAAAAACCTTCAATTAGTAGAAGGGCCTTCTCCCTGTCTGGAAAGAATTTTATACATTGGATTAATCTTTCCAGATTCAGAGGAGTCACTTGTTTTATTTCCTTCTTTATTATTAGCATTCTTTTTAAAGCATTTGAAAGAGGGGTGAGCGCCTGCACAAAATGAGCATTCATGTCTATATTTGCAGTTACTTTGCCATTTACAGGAGGATTCATTATAGGCAAAACAGAATCCTTTTCTTGGAGATTGAATACGAAAATTATGAGAGCGTTGGGGTAACATTAAATTAAGCCATAAACCAACGTCTTTGAATCCCCAGCGAAGGTCAGGATAAACAGCTATTTTTTGTCTGAATGACTCATCATAATTAAACCAAGCGGATCCTCCAAAACTTCTAAAAGCCTCTAAAACAGATTCTAGATGATGAAAAAGACCGCTACAAAGAGACGGGTGTTTTTCACCTAAAACTGCGGCGAAAATACAAAAATGCTCTTCTGTGTGCTCACTTTCTTTTTATCATCT
This sequence comes from Bufo bufo, assembly GCF_905171765.1. NCBI lineage: Eukaryota > Metazoa > Chordata > Amphibia > Anura > Bufonidae > Bufo > Bufo bufo. Next base: position 19,286 of record NW_024400046.1, read on the forward strand.
TCTTCTTTTCTCTCTTTGACAGATGGTAAAAGGGTTAATAAATCTATATATTCACGATTCCATATTTTTTCCTTTGTACTTGCGGACAAATGGAAACCTAGTGGAGACATTTCACAAGGTAATGTTTCTTTAAAAGAAATATCTTTTATTCCACTATTTCCGTCAGTACAAGGAAAAAATATTTTGTCATTACCAGCAATCCTAATTTTATCCGGATTAAACTGACTCTCAGGAGTAATAATTTCAACAGGGGGGGACCATGGTATATCTAACCCCTGAACATTATCTTTCTGCTCTAAAAAGGATAAAAATTCCTTAAATAACTGAATATTATTGTTTGAACTCAGTGTGTTCTGTTCCCCAGAAGAAGATATAGGGGTAGATGTATTTAATTTATTACCTTGTGATGATTTACTTGTAGAAGGGGTAACATCTTCTAATTGTAAATCGTGCTGTGAGTTAATCACACAGGGAGCACGAGCAGATGCAGTTAAACTGTCAGAGAATAACTGATGTTGCTGCTTGCGATTGTCGTTCCTTCTGCTCGCGCCAGGTGGCGCAGCATTTTTCTTCTGCCTGACTCCTGTTGAATGCCGAACAGGCGAAAATTGATGTTTCTCTTTGCGGATTCTTTTCCTCCTTGGTGACGAATGCGGCTGTGATGATGCAGGAGGATCGACATCGATGACCTCTGCATTCCTCACTTGCTCTGCGCTCTCAATGTGAAAAGCAGCGCAGCCAGTATTATCAGATAGAAGAGCAGGAATACCGGCACTTGTATTAAGCTGTAAGCAGGATCGTAGCCATTCTTCACCGCCCTGTGTAGCGGCTCTCTCCACAAACTGTCTCATGAGGTCCTCCATCACAGAGCTGGTCCGGATTCTTTGCTGTCAGCTCCAGAATGCGCAATAAATAACTGAAATCTTCTTTTATTATAGGTGTCTCGTGCTGACCGTTACCCACAGACCAATCACGATCCTCCAGTGTCCTCGAGGTCAAGTTCAGTCCAGCACACATACAGGTAAGTAATTAAACTTAACCCATTCATTACCATATCTCTTTGCACATACCAAAAGGGGGTGGGTGTTCACTGACACCATGTCCCCCCTTTTGTATTCGCAAAAGGTTATCTCATAATAGACAATTGTGAGGTAAAAAATTTATAAAGGGGAAAAATAGACGTCTCTTTAAAAAACCATGTACAGGCCTTTAGGCAAAAGGAGGCTGGACCACCAAAAAAACACTATTGTCACCTCAGGGAATTTAAAACTACATCTTTTGGCCACACAGAGGGCAAGGACAGCACAACTACATTGCTATCACTTACCTAATTCTGCCCGGCCTCGGCTATCAGCTTTGGCCCATTCACTTCTGCGCATGCTCCGTGCCACTTGCTCCCACGAAGCATCCTTTTTTACTCGGTCACTATAGGAATTTTGACGGGTATCCCATAGCTCGGGCCTCTCCTGGACCAGGGTTATACGTTTTTCAACATTCCATCGCGGCATGGTGGATGAAAATAAAATGCTGAAATGCCTGCCTTACCACACACAAGCTGTTTACCACAGATGGCTAGAAATTAGCATATCCTGTGACCTTAAACTTCCTGGATATATATTTTTTCAATTTTATTGCCAGAAGTTTGGCCAGACAATTTGCCCATGCCATAAGGATGAAATAAAACGGGTGCAGACGCGGCTGTCAATCGGGTGTGCAACCACATTTTTCACGGCCCCATTGACTTGAATGGGGCCGCGAACCGTTAGCCGTGAAAAAAATAGGACAGGTTATATTTTTTGACGGACAAGAAACACGGGTCATGGGCGCAGGTGACAAAACGGTGCAGTAGCCGAGTTTTCAACGGACCCATTGAAAGTCAATGGGACCGCAGAAAAACACGTTAAACGGGCCAAAGGCCACGGGTGCACACAACGGTCGTGTGCAGGAGGCCTAAGTATGGGGAATAGCCAACTCTATAGGAGCTGTCTATTCCCCTTGCCTGGTACAGACCTCTCAGCCCCCTGGTGGTCAGGTACGGAACTATGATGGGATTTAGCAGATTCAAAGTGAATTGGCTAAACTCCATACTCCGTAAGGACCTTCTTAACCCTTTGTGGTATGTGATCCATTAAAATTAATTTTGCTAAATAAAGTTGAACAGATGAGTGGTAGAAAATCTCTTTTTTATTTTTAATCCTTATAAAGCCTCCTGCAGAAGACCGGATGGTTTTGCGGTCCGTTTTAAAAGGATCCGTTTTTACATTTTTTTTGTTTCAGTACTGTCTCAGTTTCCGTTCCGTTTGGTTTGCGTTTTTTGAGGAACGGAAACGGAAACAAGGCATATACAGTAATTACATTTAACAAATACGGAAAACATACGGATACATTCTGTATCCGTTCATTTTACAGCCCCATTGACTTGAATGGAGCTACGGGACATGATTAGCGGGCAATAATATGACCTGTTCTATGTTTGAACTGAAAAACAGAAACTGAATGCATACGGAGTACATTCCGTTTTTTTGCGGACCCATTGAAATGAATGGTTCCATATATGGAATTGAAAAAGCGTTCTGCCAAACGGAAACAAAAAACGTTTGTGTGCAGGAGGCCTAACTGTTTAACCACCTCCGAACCGCCGAACGCAGCGACGCGTCCTGGAGGTGGTTGTTTCATTCCGCCTGGACGCGCCGGCGCGTCCTCTCGCGAGATGCGAGATTTCGGTCACAGCCGGCCCGCGCATGCACATTGCGGGCCGGCAAAAGTTTGAGGAGAATTGCATCAGCAACCTGCCAGCCAATGATCGTCGCTGGCAGGTTGCTGATTTTTTAAAAATCGAATCACAAGCCATATAACAGATCATATTAGTAAATATGATCTGTTATATGGCTTCTCTGCTCCTCTGCTGGTCCTTTTCGTCGGTTGGATCCAGCAGAGGAGCAGACTTCACAGTGAGTAGCACCAACACTACACCTTAGCCCCAGATCACCCCCCTGCACCCCAATTAACTCTTTGATCACCCCTTTGATCGCCCCTGTCAATCACTAGTGAAAGACAAAAAGTGATCAGTGTAAACTGTCACTTTTTTTTCCCACTAGTATTGGCTGTTAGGTTTTAGGGATAGTTTAGGCCCCTTGGTTAGGTAGTTAGTGTCACTTAGCGCCCAGCCCACCGCACCGCAGTCACTTTTATTCGCTGATTAGCGTATCGCTAATCAGCATTTGTACTTTTATAGTATCTGTAAGTGATTAAAACTGATCACGGTCAGATCTATAATTGTATTAGTGTCACCTTAGCTCGCCCTCCACCCAAAACGCAGTGTTTGCCCGATCAGGCCTGATCGGTCGCCCACACGTGCGTTCACCCACGCCCGCCCCACCGCAGTGATAAAATTTTTTTTTTTTTTGATCACTGCACATTCACTTTACACGCACTGCGGCGATAAAAAAATCAGTTTTGATATTTTTTATCAACCGCAGCGGCCTCCGGTACTTCGCTAGCCTCCCCTTTGTAAGACAGGCTTGCTTTTTTTCTTGGGTAGTCTCAGGGAATACCCCTAAATTTAGTAGTCCAAAATGTCAAATAGGGGGTATTCTTCTGAAGAGGCCTACAGGATTCTGACCCAGTCGGATGAGGAATGGGAACCCTCATCTCACGAATCTAGCGGGTCAGAATATGAACCTGTAGAAAGCAGTGGCTCTCTGACCCAAAGTTCGGACGAGGAGGTGGAGGTCCCTGATAGAACCAGGCGTACCCGGCCCCGTGTCGCTAGACCACAGGTTGCGCAGGATCTGCTTCAAGAGCAGCAGAGTGGGGCTATCGCTGCCGGATCACGTGGTGAGGCATACACCAGCAGCGCAGCCCTTCCTGGACCTAGTACCAGCACTGCCGTACACCAGAAGGGCAGTTGAAGCTGGTACGGTGGCACGTGCAGTAGTTACCCCGTCGCAGCCACCGCACAGACAGGCCCGTAGAGCCCCTAGAGTCCCTGAGGTGCTGGCAAACCCTGATTGGCAGTCACCAACTTCAGCTGCACCAGTAGTTCCCCCTTTCACCGCCCAGTCTGGAGTTCGGGTTGAGACAGCTCAGATCGGTACGGCCCTGGGATTTTTTGAGCTGTTCTTGACTGCGGAGCTCTTGGACTTAGTCGTGGCAGAGACAAACCGGTATGCCACACAATTTATAACCGCAAACCCGGGAAGCTATTATGCCCAGCCTTTCCGGTGGAAACCAGTCCAAGTTTCCGAACTTAAAATTTTTCTGGGCCTTCTCCTCAACATGGGTCTAACTAAAAAGCATGAATTGCGGTCATATTGGTCCACGAACACAATTCATCACATGCCCATGTTCTCTGCTGCTATGTCCAGGACACGATTTGAGACCATCCTGCGTTTTCTGCATTTTAGCGACAACACCACCTCCCGTCCCAGAGGCCACCCAGCTTTTGACCGGCTCCACAAAATTCGGCCCCTCATAGACCATTTCAACCAGAAATTTGCAGATTTGTATACCCCTGAGCAGAACATCTGCGTAGACGAGTCCCTAATACATTTTACCGGGCGCCTTGGCTTCAAACAATACATCCCAAGCAAGCGTGCCCGGTATGGGGTCAAATTGTATAAGCTCTGTGAAAGGGCCACAGGCTATACCCACAAATTTCGGATCTATGCGGGAAAAGATCAGACCCTGGAGCCGGTCAGTTGCCCTGACTACCTGGGGAGCAGTGGGAAGACAGTCTGGGACTTGGTGTCACCCTTATTCGGCAAGGGGTACCATCTTTATGTGGACAATTTTTACACAAGTGTGGCCCTCTTTAGGCATTTGTTTCTAGAACGGATTTGCGCCTGTGGCACCGCGCGAACTAGTCGTGTGGGCTTCCCCCAACAGCTCGTTACCACCCGTCTTGCAAGGGGGGAGAGGGCTGCCTTGTGTAATGAAGAACTGCTCGCGGTGAAATGGAGAGACAAGCGTGACGTTTACATGCTCTCCTCCATTCACGCAGACACGACAATCCAAATTGAAAGGGCAACACGTGTCATTGAAAAGCCCCTCTCAGTCCACGACTATAATGCGCTCATGGGAGGGGTGGACTTCAATGACCAGATGTTGGCTCCCTATTTAGTTTCCCGCAGAACCAGACGCTGGTATAAGAAGGTGTCTGTATATTTAATTCAATTGGCGCTGTATAATAGTTTTGTTCTCTACAGTAAGGCTGGGAGAACACGATCCTTCCTCAAATTCCAGGAAGAGATCATCGAGAACCTCCTATATCCAGAAGGTTCCGTGGCCCCATCCACCAGTGTAGTTAGCCGTCTACACGAGCGACATTTCCCCAGTGTCGTTGCTGGTACCTCAACCCAACCGCCACCCCGAAAAAAATGTTGTGTCTGTAGCAGGAGTGGAATAAGGCGTGACACCCGCTATTTCTGTCCTGACTGTCCTGACCACCCTGCCCTATGCTTAGGATAGTGTTTCCGGAAGTACCACACACAGGTACACATAGCATAGGGATTGCATCTCACAGGACAGGCACACAGGGCTATTAGGGCCCTTTTACTCACAGCTGCTGCAAACCTCTCCTTTCACCTGGGATAAAGTGCATAACGTACTTCGCCACATCTTTGGGCGATTTGCGCTTTGCACATTGTCCCATGGGGAAGGAGAGGTTTGTTCTATAAAGGTAAAAAAAACTAAACAAAAAAAATATTACCGGTAAGTAAAAAAGTTTAAAAAGTTAAAAAAAGTTAATATGTTCTGTTCTAAAGTTAATAAATTTATTGCGTTGCTGCCTGTTTTTTTCTTTTTTGTTTTGTTTTTTTTACCTTCCAGGTGGACCAACCGATCGACTAGCTGCAGCACTGATGTGCATTCTGACAGAAGCATTGCGCTGCTGTCAGATTACACGCAAGTCGGTGTATGCGGCGCTGCAAGACGAGGTTTCTCCTCTGCAGTAAAAGATACGAGTTGAGGAGGTGGCGGTGTTCATATACTTTGGCAAACACTTTGTATATATTAAAAAAAAAAAAAATCCCGGCAATGATTTATTCATCCACATCGATTGATGTGAATGGAGAAATCTGGTTTGCCAGGGCATACGAGCTAAGTGGGTATGGATGTTGGGCGGAGCTCCTATGTCCTGGCAGACGCCTTTCCCCTCCTTTTTCTTTTTTTGGCAGAGATTTTTTCATCCACATTGATCGATGCGAATGAAGAAATCTGTGCCGTTCATTTTTTTCTTTCAGCCCAGAGGCTGAACGAAAAAAAAAAATCTCATTACCTGTATGCTCAATATAAGGAGAATAGCAGAAACTCCTAATGCTGGGCATACATGTAATGATTGCGGAGACCCTCAAATGCCCGGGCAGTACAAACACCCCACAAATAACACCATTTTGGAAAGAAGACACCCCAAGGTATTCGCTGAGGGGCATATTGAGTCCATGAAAGATTGAAATTTTTGTCCCAAGTTAGCGGAAAGGGAGACTTTGTGAGAAAAAAAATCAAAAAAAATCAATTTCCGCTAACTTGTGCCAAATTATTTTTTTTCTATGAACTCGCCATGCCCCTCATTGAATACCTTGGGTTGTCTTCTTTCCAAAATGGGGTCACATGTGGGGTATTTATACTGCCCTGGCATTTTAGGGGCCCCAAAGCGTGAGAAGAAGTCTGGTATCCAAATGTCTAAAAATGCCCTCCTAAAAGGAATTTGGGCCCCTTTGCCCACCTAGGCTGCAAAAAAGTGTCACACATGTGGTATCTCCGTATTCAGGAGAAGTTGGTGAATGTGTTTTGGGGTGTCATTTTACATATACCCATGCTGGGTGAGATAAATATCTTGGTCAAATGCCAACTTTGTATAAAAAAAATTGAAAAGTTGTCTTTTGTTAAGATATTTCTCTAACCCAGCATGGGTATATGTAAAATGACACCCCAAAACACATTCCCCAACTTCTCCTGAATACGGAGATACCACATGTGTGACACTTTTTTGCAGCCTAGGTGGGCAAAGGGGCCCACATTCCAAAGAGCACCTTTCGGATTTCACAGGTCATTTACCTACTTACCACACATTTGGGCCCCTAGAATGCCAGGGCAGTATAACTACCCCACAAGTGACCCCATTTTGGAAAGAAGACACCCCAAGGTATTCCGTGAGGGGCATGGCGAGTTCCTAGAATTTTTTATTTTTTGTCACAAGTTAGTGGAACATGATGATTTTTTATTTATTTATTTTTTCTTACAAAGTCTCATATTCCACTAACTTGTGACAAAAAATAAAAACTTCCATGAACTCACTATGCCCATCAGCGAATACCTTGGGGTGTCTTCTTTCCAAAATGGGGTCACTTGTGGGGTAGTTATACTGCCCAGGCATTCTAGGGGCACAAATGTGTGGTAAGGAGTTTGAAATCAAATTCTGTAAAAATGACCAGTGAAATCCCAAAGGTGCTCTTTGGAATATGGGCCCCTTTGCCAACCTAGGCTGCAAAAAAGTGTCACACATCTGGTATCTCCGTATTCAGGAGAAGTTGGGAAATGTGTTTTGGGGTTCATTTTACATATACCCATGCTGGGTGAGAGAAATATCTTGGCAAAAGACAACTTTCCCCATTTTTTTATACAAAGTTGGCATTTGACCAAGATATTTATCTCACCCAGCATGGGTATATGTAAAATGACACCCCAAAACACATTCCCCAACTTCTCCTGAATACGGAGATACCACATGTGTGACACTTTTTTGCAGCCTAGGTGGGCAAAGGGGCCCACATTCCAAAGAGCACCTTTCGGATTTCACCGGCCATTTATTACAGAATTTGATTTCAAACTCCTTACCACACATTTGGGCCCCTAGAATGCCAGGGCAGTATAGCTACCCCACAAGTGACCCCATTTTGGAAAGAAGAAACCCCAAGGTATTCGCTGATGGGCATAGTGAGTTCATAGAACTTTTTATTATTTGTCACAAGTTAGTGGAATATGAGACTTTGTAAGAAAAAAAACCAAAAAAAAAAACCCATCATTTTCCGCTAACTTGTGACAAAAAATAAAAAGTTCTATGAACTCACTATGCCCATCAGTGAATACCTTAGGGTGTCTACTTTCCGAAATGGGGTCATTTGTGAGGTGTTTGTACTGTCTGGCCATTGGAGAACCTCAGGAAACATGACAGGTGCTCAGAAAGTCAGAGCTGCTTCAAAAAGCGGAAATTCACATTTTTGTACCATAGTTTGTAAACGCTATAACTTTTACCCAAACCATTTTTTTTTTATCCAAACATTTTTTTTTTATCAAAGACATGTAGAACAATAAATTTAGAGCAAAATTTATATATGGATGTCGTTTTTTTTGCAAAATTTTACAACTGAAAGTGAAAAATTTAATTTTTTTGCAAAAAAATCGTTAAATTTCGATTAATAACAAAAAAAGTAAAAATGTCAGCAGCAATGAAATACCACCAAATGAAAGCTCTATTAGTGAGAAGAAAAGGAGGTAAAATTCATTTGGGTGGTAAGTTGCATGACCAGGCAATAAACGGTGAAATTAGTGTAGGTCAGAAGTGTAAAAAGTGGCCTGGTCTTTCAGGGTGTTTAAGCCATAGGGGCTGAGGTGGTTAATATCACCATGAAACATGAATCCATATCATGGACGCCCTTCACCCCGAGTCCTGTGAGAACAGGGTTTGAGCTCAGAGGATACTACAGAGGAGCCTCTAATCACTGAGAAATGTCCGCCTTCCAGTGTCCGAGAAAGCTAAAGTATCGGCTCAAATTTTCTACTCATCAAGAGTTATCTGTGAAATGTTCCCATCAAAGTATACATTCAGATCGCAATACTCTGGCGGTAACCAGTGATTTCACCATCATCATGGTCAAAGGAAAGCTCAGCATGTGGCCCCATCAGATCTCCTGCTGGTGACTTCCTCTTCAGACATGGAGTTTAGCCTTCTAACAGTGAACTGTCTATTTCCCATACACCAGACGGACCTTTTCTATGTGTTATATATAGAGAGGTTCTCCTGCTGGTGAGGTCCTCTTCAGACATGGAGTTTAGCCTTCTAACAGTGAACTGTCTATTTCCCATACACCAGACGGACCTTTTCTATGTGTTATATACAGAGAGGTTCTCCTGCTGGTGAGGTCCTCTTCAGACATGGGGTTTAGCCTGCTCACAGTGAACTGTCTATTTCCCATACACCAGACGGACCTTTTCTATGTGTTATATACAGAGAGGTTCTCCTGCTGGTGAGGTCCTCTTCAGACATGGAGTTTAGCCTTCTAACAGTGAACTGTCTATTTCCCATACACCAGACTGACCTTTTCTATGTGTTATATACAGAGAGGTTCTCCTGCTGGTGAGGTCCTCTTCAGGCATGGAGTTTAGCCTTCTAACAGCGAACTGTCTATTTCCTATACACCAGACGGACCTTTTCTATGTGTTATATATAGAGAGGTTCTACTGCTGGTGAGGTCCTCTTCAGACATGGAGTTTAGCCTGCTCACAGTGAACTGTCTATTTCCCATACACCAGACAGGCCTTTTCTATGTGTTATATATAGAGAGGTTCTCCTGCTGGTGAGGTCCTCTTCAGACATGAAGTTTAGCCTTCTAACAGTGAACTGTCTATTTCCCATACACCAGACGGACCTTTTCTATGTGTTATATACAGAGAGGTTCTCCTGCTGGTGAGGTCCTCTTCAGACATGGGGTTTAGCCTGCTCACAGTGAACTGTCTATTTCCCATACACCAGACGGACCTTTTCTATGTGTTATATACAGAGAGGTTCTCCTGCTGGTGAGGTCCTCTTCAGGCATGGAGTTTAGCCTTCTAACAGTGAACTGTCTATTTCCCATACACCAGACGGACCTTTTCTATGTGTTATATACAGAGAGGTTCTCCTGCTGGTGAGGTCCTCTTCAGACATGGAGTTTAGCCTGCTCACAGTGAACTGTCTATTTCCCATACACCAGTTGGACCTTTTCTATGTGTTATATACAGAGAGGTTCTCCTGCTGGTGAGGTCCTCTTCAGGGATGGAGTTTAGCCTTCTAACAGTGAACTGTCAATTTCGCATACACCAGACGGACCTTTTCTATGTGTTATATATAGAGAGGTTCTCCTGCTGGTGAGGTCCTCTTCAGACATGAAGTTTAGCCTTCTAACAGTGAACTGTCTATTTCCCATACACCAGGCGGACCTTTTCTATGTGTTATATACAGAGAGGTTCTCCTGCTGGTGAGGTCCTCTTCAGACATGGGGTTTAGCCTGCTCACAGTGAACTGTCTATTTCCCATACACCAGACGGACCTTTTCTATGTGTTATATACAGAGAGGTTCTCCTGCTGGTGAGGTCCTCTTCAGGCATGGAGTTTAGCCTTCTAACAGTGAACTGTCTATTTCCCATACACCAGACGGACCTTTTCTATGTGTTATATACAGAGAGGTTCTCCTGCTGGTGAGGTCCTCTTCAGACATGGAGTTTAGCCTGCTCACAGTGAACTGTCTATTTCCCATACACCAGACGGACCTTTTCTATGTGTTATATACAGAGAGGTTCTCCTGCTGGTGAGGTCCTCTTCAGGCATGGAGTTTAGCCTTCTAACAGTGAACTGTCTATTTCCCATACACCAGACGGACCTTTTCTATGTGTTATATACAGAGAGGTTCTCCTGCTGGTGAGGTCCTCTTCAGACATGGAGTTTAGCCTGCTCACAGTGAACTGTCTATTTCCCATACACCAGTTGGACCTTTTCTATGTGTTATATACAGAGAGGTTCTCCTGCTGGTGAGGTAGTCTTCAGGTATGGAGTTTAGCCTTCTAACAGTGAACTGTCAATTTCCCATACACCAGACGGACCTTTTCTATGTGTTGTATATAGAGAGGTTCTCCTGCTGGTGAGGTCCTCTTCAGACATGGAGTTTAGCCTTCTAACAGTGAACTGTCTATTTCCCATACACCAGACGGACCTTTTCTATGTGTTATATATAGAGAGGTTCTCCTGCTGGTGAGGTCCTCTTCAGACATGGAGTTTAGCCTGCTCACAGTGAACTGTCTATTTCCCATACACCAGACGGACCTTTTCTATGTGTTATATATAGAGAGGTTCTCCTGCTGGTGAGGTCCTCTTCAGACATGAAGTTTAGCCTTCTAACTGTGAACTGTCTATTTCCCATACACCAGGCGGACCTTTTCTATGTGTTATATACAGAGAGGTTCTCCTGCTGGTGAGGTCCTCTTCAGACATGGAGTTTAGCCTGCTCACAGTGAACTGTCTATTTCCCATACACCAGACGGACCTTTTCTATGTGTTATATACAGAGAGGTTCTCCTGCTGGTGAGGTCCTCTTCAGACATGGAGTTTAGCCTGCTCACAGTGAACTGTCTATTTCCCATGCACCAGTTGGACCTTTTCTATGTGTTATATACAGAGAGGTTCTCCTGCTGGTGAGGTCTTTTTCAGGTATGGAGTTTAGCCTTCTAACAGTGAACTGTCAATTTCCCATACACCAGACGGACCTTTTCTATGTGTTATATATAGAGAGGTTCTCCTGCTGGTGAGGTCCTCTTCAGACATGGAGTTTAGCCTTCTAACAGTGAACTGTCTATTTCCCATACACCAGACGGACCTTTTCTATGTGTTATATATAGAGAGGTTCTCCTGCTGGTGAGGTCCTCTTCAGACATGGAGTTTAGCCTGCTCACAGTGAACTGTCTATTTCCCATACACCAGACGGACCTTTTCTATGTGTTATATATAGAGAGGTTCTCCTGCTGGTGAGGTCCTCTTCAGACATGGAGTTTAGCCTGCTCACAGTGAACTGTCTATTTCCCATACACCAGACTGAGCTTTTCTATATGTTATTGTAATGACCGGCGTCATGCACAGGGAGGGAAAAGGGAAAGCCCTGCCCAAGGGAGAGGGAAAGGTGGTGACCCCTGACTCACCTTGCGGCTGGCACCTGACGTTTTCCTCACCCGTGCGGCGATCACGTGCCTAAACCCTGGCTTTCCCTAAAATGAGCCCTAGATAGTGAATAGGAGTCTCCGTAATCTTGATTCAGCCAGTGCGACTCGGTCAGGGTCGTCATATATGAGACCCAAGGCCCCGAAAAACTCATCCACTGAACGAAGAGCCTGGGAATCAGTAGGCAAAGAGAACGCCCAGGACTGCGGGTCCCCCTGCAGCAGGGAAATAACAACCCCCACCCGCTGTTCTTCATTACCAGAGGAGTAAGGGCGCAGTTTAAAATATAATTACAGGCCTCACGGAATGTCAAAAACTTGTCCCTTCCCCCAGAAAATCTGTCAAGGAGAGGGACCTTGGGTTCCGCAACAACCTGGTTACCAGTAGCAACCGCTGGGCTTGCGGTCAGTTGTAATTGCTGCTGTTGCTGGAGGACCGACGCCTTCAATCCTACCACCTCCAAAGACAGGCCATGAAATTGTTTGGACAGAGCAGCAATTTGATCCATACTGGATTCTAAGTAGGTAAAAAAAAAATAATATATATATATATATATTTTTTTTACCTACACAAAATAAGGGCCAGATAAAATGTAATGACCGGCGTCACGCACAGGGAGGGAAAAGGGAAAGCCCTGCCCAAGGGAGAGGGAAAGGTGGTGACCCCTAACCTTCAATTTAATATTCCTAGTAGACAACCACACATAGTCATTCACTCCTAGGTCCGGACCTGGCGACCGTCTCTTATCAGCCATGCATTTGTATTTACCTCCCATATTTTTCAAGTTAGCTTGCACCTTCTGCCATACCGATGAAAGAGATGACGAAAACCGTTCATCTTCGGGAACCCCAGAAGACCCCCCCTCTTTGAAAGTACAGAATTGGGGATGAAAACCATATGCACCAAGAAATGGTGACTTGCCAGTGGATTCCTGACGACGATTATTTATGGCAAACTCAGCTAACGGTAAATATGATGACCACAACTCTTGGTTTTCAGACACAAAACATCTTAGATATGTCTCCAGGTTTTGGTTGGTACGCTCAGTCTGTCCATTCGACTGAGGATGGAAAGCTGAGGAAAAGGACAAGTGTACCCCCAAACGGGAACAAAAAGCTTTCAAAAATTTAGAAATAAACTGGGTACCCCGATCCGAAACAACATCGGAGGGGACCCCGTGAAGCTTCACGATTTCACTGACGAATACCTGAGCAAGAGTCTTAGCATTAGGTAGTGCAGGTAACGCAATGAAGTGTACCATTTTGCTAAACCTGTCCACTACTACCAAAATAACTGTTTTACCCGCAGACAAAGGTAAGTCAGTGATAAAATCCATTGACAGATGTGTCCATGGTCTATTGGGAATGACGAGTGGTAATAGAGACCCTGCAGGACGTGTATGTGAAACTTTTGCGCGCGCACAGGTAGAACAAGAAGACACAAAATCCAATACATCCTGACGCAACCTTGGCCACCAAAAACGACGAGACAATAGCTCCAAGGTTGCTTTACTACCCGGGTGCCCAGCAAGTGCCCAATTATGATGTTCCTTTAATAATTTGAAACGCAGGTTCAACGGTACAAACAATTTCTCTGAGGGGCAAGAGACCGGGGCGTCCCCCTAGGCCTCTAACACCTTCCCCTCCAGAACAGAGTGTACCGCAGAAACAACCACTCCTCTTTGAAGAATGGGCACCGGATCACTCACATTACCCCCTCCAGGGAAACAACGAGATAGTGCATCAGCCTTGGTTTTCTTTGCCCCAGGAAGATAGGTAATCACAAAGTTAAACCTGGTAAAAAATAGCGACCACCTAGCTTGTCTAGGGGTGAGACGCTTAGCTGATTCGAGGTACAGAAGATTTTTGTGGTCCGTAATCACAGTGACGGGGTGGACTGCCCCCTCTAAAAAGTGACGCCATTCTTCAAACGCTAGTTTAATAGCTAATAGTTCCCTATTGCCAATATCGTAGTTCTTTTCTGCTGCAGATAGTTTTTTAGAAAAGAAAGCACAAGGACACCATTTGCCAGGAGACGGACCCTGAGACAGCACCGCCCCCACTCCCACCTCTGATGCATCGACTTCAACAATAAAAGGCTGAGAGACATCAGGTTGGACTAGTACAGGTGCCGAGGTAAACCTCTCTTTTAGAGAGGAAAAAGCAACTTTAGCGGCGACAGACCATTTAGAAAAATCAGTCCCCTTCCTAGTCATGTCAGTAAGGGGTTTTACAATAAGTGAATAATTTTTAATGAATTTCCTATAGAAATTCGCGAAGCCCAAGAACCGTTGCAGTGCTTTGAGGTTCTCAGGAAGATCCCAATCTAAAATTGCCTGGACCTTCCTAGGATCCATATGGAAACCTGAAGCAGATAAAAAATAACCTAGGAATTGTATCTCCTGAACGACGAAGACACATTTTTAAATTTTAGCATATAATTCATTCGTCCGTAGGACCTGCAGTACTTGTCTGACATGCACCTCATGTGTTCTCAGATCAGACTAATAAATTAAAATATCATCTAGGTATATTACCACAAACCTGCCGATTAGATGACTAAAAATGTAATTAACGAAATGTTGAAAGACGTCAGGAGCATTGGTCAGACCAAAAGGCATAACTAGATTTTCATAATGCCCCTCAGGGGTGTTAAAAGCTGTCTTCCACTCATCCCCCTCCTTAATACGAATCAGATTGTAGGCCCCCCTAAGATCAAGTTTGGAGAACCACCAAGCACCCGCAATCTGGTTAAACAGGTCAGGAATGAGAGGAAGAGGGTATGGGTCTCGGATGGTTATCCGATTTAATTCGCGAAAATCTAGGCAAGGACGCAGGCCCCCATCTTTCTTTTTAACGAAGAAAAACCCTGCAGCCACGGGTGAAGAAGAGGGTCTGATGTGTCCCTTAGCCAAGCTCTCGGAGATATAATCTTTCATAGCTTGTCTCTCTGGACCCGAAAGATTATATAACCTGGTCTTGGGTAATTTTGCGCAGGGAATAAGGTTAACCGGGCAATCATAAGGACGATGAGGTGGTAACTTCTGACAACCCTTTTCAGAAAAAACGTCCTCAAAATCCGAAATAAATGTAGGTAGGGTAGTTATGGAGGCGACTAAGCAATTGCTATTTAAGCAATTTTCTCTGCACTGCTCACTCCACTCCAATATCTCCCTGGCCTGCCAATCCACCACTGGATTGTGCGCTACCAACCAGGGAAGACCCAGCACTACCGGAGTGGGAAGCCCCTCCAGAACATAACATGAAAGCATCTCGTTATGGTGGTCCCCTACCCGAAGGTGTAAATTATGAACAATGTGGGTGAGGTTTCTCTGAGACAGAGGAGCAGAATCAATAGCGAATATGGGAATAGGTCTCTGTAGTGTACAGAGAGACAAACCCATAGTGCGGGCAAAATGGGCATCTATCAAATTTACCCCTGCTCCACTGTCTAGAAAGAAAGAAATAGTCTCCGTCTTATCACCAAAAACAATAACCACTGGCAACACAAATTGCGATGTACGTATGGAGGAAACGTATACCCCCTGGCTGACATCCTCCACACAGCCTGGGGTTAGTAGTTTTCCAACGGTCTTTTGTTTCTGAGGAAAGAAGGACAGACATTAATGAAATGACCCCTCTCCCCACAAAAAAAACAAACCCCACGCCTACGACGAGCCTCAGGAGGACGGACCTGACGAGTAGTTCCTCCTAGCTGCATAGGCTCGTCTAAGTCCGTAAAGACTAACTGCTGCTTGGGAGGGGTTACCAATTGCTCCGGTTTTTTCAACCTGTCCCTAAGGCGTCTATCTATTCGGATAGAAAGGGACATAACCGCATCAAGGGAAAAGGGGGTCTCATATAATGCAAGCGCATCCTTAATCCTTTCGGATAACCCAGAGCAGAACTGACTCCTGAGAGCCGGGTCGTTCCATTGGGTATCCGTAGCCCACCTACGGAAGTCAGAGCAATACTCCTCTACCGGCCGCTCTCCTTGTAGGAGTCTCCGTAATCTTGATTCAGCCAGTGCGACTCGGTCAGGGTCGTCATATATGAGACCCAAGGCCCCGAAAAACTCATCCACTGAACGAAGAGCCTGGGAATCAGTAGGTAAAGAGAACGCCCAGGACTGCTGGTCCCCCTGCAGCAGGGAAATAACAACCCCCACCCGCTGTTCTTCATTACCAGAGGAGTAAGGGCGCAGTTTAAAATATAATTTACAGGCCTCACGGAATGTCAAAAACTTGTCCCTTCCCCCAGAAAATCTGTCAGGGAGAGGGACCTTGGGTTTCGCAACAACCTGGTTACCAGTAGCAACCGCTGGGCTTGCGGTCAGTTGTAATTGCTGCTGCTGGAGGACCGACGCCTTCAATCCTACCACCTCCAAAAACAGGCCATGAAATTGTTTGGACAGAGCAGCAATTTGATCCATACTGGATTCTAAGTAGGTAAAGCTTAGTAGGTAAATGCGGCTAGCACCTGACTGCCCTGACGTCCCTAGACGGGTTCCTCACCCGTGCGGCGATCACGTGCCTAAACCCTGGCTTTCCCTAAAATGAGCCCTAGATAGTGAACGGGCCGGTGGGATCGCTAGTCTGCACCACTGACACTAAGAGGGAAACACCAGGGAGAGGACAGACAATACAGACAAACACATACACCAAGGTGGGCGGCCATAGCAGACCACAAAGGTCCAACAGGGATCCGGAGGGTAGCGTTCTGGACCAACAACCAGAGAACGCAGCAACACAGCTCCAGAGGGTCAGAATAGATGTCCAGGCAGGAAGCTCTATATCTGGCAACCAGAGAAGTGTGAGATGGGAATATAAGGAGGTTGGGAGTGCTGGACAAGGAACAGCTGAGGAGAAGAAGCTACGGATCCCTGAGTGAGCCAAAAAGGGTTGCAAAGCAAACCCAGAAAGCTACCATAAGGAAACAGCCCTATCTTACATAGAGCGTGCAGCCAACCGCTGCGACTTCCTGACCCCGGGTATAACGGAGTCAGGCGTGGTTCTTGACACCCTTGTGACAGTTATATGCAGAGAGGTTCTCCTGCTGGTGAGGTCCTCTTCAGGCATGGAGTTTAGCCTTTTAACAGTGAACTGTCTATTTCCCATACACCAGACGGACCTTTTCTATGTGTTATATATAGAGAGGTTCTCCTGCTGGTGAGGTCCTCTTCAGACATGGAGTTTAGCCTGCTCACAGTGAACTGTCTATTTCCCATACACCAGACGGACCTTTTCTATGTGTTATATATAGAGAGGTTCTCCTGCTGGTGAGGTCCTCTTCAGACATGGAGTTTAGCCTGCTCACAGTGAACTGTCTATTTCCCATACACCAGACGGACCTTTTCTATGTGTTATATATAGAGAGGTTCTCCTGCTGGTGAGGTCCTCTTCAGACATGGAGTTTAGCCTTCTAACAGTGAACTGTCTATTTCCCATACACCAGACGGACCTTTTCTATGTGTTATATACAGAGATGTTCTCCTGCTGGTGAGGTCCTCTTCAGACATGGGGTTTAGCCTGCTCACAGTGAACTGTCTATTTCCCATACACCAGACGGACCTTTTCTATGTGTTATATACAGAGAGGTTCTCCTGCTGGTGAGGTCCTCTTCAGGCATGGAGTTTAGCCTTCTAACAGTGAACTGTCTATTTCCCATACACCAGGCGGACCTTTTCTATGTGTTATATACAGAGAGGTTCTCCTGCTGGTGAGGTCCTCTTCAGACATGGAGTTTAGCCTGCTCACAGTGAACTGTCTATTTCCCATACACCAGACGGACCTTTTCTATGTGTTATATATAGAGAGGTTCTCCTGCTGGTGAGGTCCTCTTCAGACATGGAGTTTAGCCTTCTAACAGTGAACTGTCTATTTCCCATACACCAGACGGACCTTTTCTATGTGTTATATACAGAGATGTTCTCCTGCTGGTGAGGTCCTCTTCAGACATGGGGTTTAGCCTGCTCACAGTGAACTGTCTATTTCCCATACACCAGACGGACCTTTTCTATGTGTTATATACAGAGAGGTTCTCCTGCTGGTGAGGTCCTCTTCAGACATGGAGTTTAGCCTTCTAACAGTGAACTGTCTATTTCCCATACACCAGACGGACCTTTTCTATGTGTTATATACAGAGAGGTTCTCCTGCTGGTGAGGTCCTCTTCAGGCATGGAGTTTAGCCTTCTAACAGTGAACTGTCTATTTCCCATACACCAGACGGACCTTTTCTATGTGTTATATACAGAGAGGTTCTCCTGCTGGTGAGGTCCTCTTCAGACATGGAGTTTAGCCTGCTCACAGTGAACTGTCTATTTCCCATACACCAGACGGACCTTTTCTATGTGTTATCTACAGAGAGGTTCTTCTACTGGTGAGGTCCTCTTCAGGTATGGAGTTTAGCCTGCTCACAGTGAACTGTCTATTTCCCATACACCAGACGGCAATACAGGTGCAGAAGATGTCTGGCCTTGCAGTTGTTGTAGCAGTTGGTTGCAGCAGTGACAGTGTGGAACATGACGGACAAGGTGCAGATGATGTCTGGCTGTGGTCGGTTTGCAGTGGCGGCAGGAGCGGACATATTACTAGTGGACGAACCTAGAAATGATTTTCTTTTGCCAAACATTTGCTAACCAAATCTACCTCTGTCTACCACACACAATTTTTTCCAGAAACAGTTGCTTTACACCCACATTTTTCACTTTCACAAGGGGTAACAGGAGAAAATGCACCCCACATGAAGTATAGCCGCACGGCAGGCTTCAGAGTGGAAGGAGCACCATATGGCGGTTAGGAGAGAGGATTTAGCTGGAATGGTAATTGGGAGCTATGTCGCATATGAAGACACCCAGAGGTGGCCCTAGAGTGGAAACCCTCAAAAGTGACCCCATTCCAGAAACTACACCCCCGTACGAACATTTTAAGTGGTGGTAAGGGTACTTTTTACAAAACAGGTGTCTCACAGAAGGCAGAAATACTAGAAAGAGGATTTCGAAGCACACATTTGTAAAAATGAAAAATTACTAGCAGACCCCAATTTTTCACTTACACAAGGGGTTAAAGGAGAGAATGCACCCCAGTATATGTTCCCCATTTTGCGAACACCCCATATGTGCTCGTAGCCTGCTGTATTGGCGCACAGCAGGCCTCTACAGGCAAAGTGCAAAATATGGTTTTTGCAGGCCTGAATTGGCAGACATGGATTTTTGCTGCCATTCAAACCGCTTCCGGTTCATGGTCTGACTAAATTGGAGTCTGGTAGAAAATGTCAGAATTCCAATATTGTCTAACGTTTGGCTTCTTTACTACGCCCATATGCAACACGAGTCCCCAAAACTTCATCATCTCTGCTGCATCTACTGGGGTCCAACCTAGGGGTCTAGCGTATGGCGAACTAGGGTTCTGAGCAATGAATTGTTGGGCGTATAAGTTGGTTTGGGCCACCATTAGATTTACAAAATCTCCAGAGAAGATTTTGAAAAGGCATGCCCAACCTGCGGCCCTCCAGCTGTTGCAAAACTACAACTCCTAGCATGCCCGAACAGCCTACAGCAGGGCATTGTGGGAGTTGTAGTTTTACAACAGCTGGAGGGCCCGCAGGTTGAGCATGCCTGCTCTAAAGGGTCCCTCATCAGCGGATGATGGTGAGGGGGTAGAGGAGTAGAGGAAAGTGGCATCCTCTTCTTCCCCACTGGCAGACTCTGTATCGGAGGCAAGCATGGCGTATGCCTCTTCAGCTGAGTATAGTCGTTGGGATGAATGGGACATTTTTATTTTATTGGGGTGTGACGTGTGAAACGTGTAAACCTTTATTTAGTGTGGGAAGTGTATGTAGTGTTTTCACACGTGAAGGGGCTTGTAATAAAATTGAAATTTACATTTAGAAGAAAAGTTCTAAACAAAAATTCATCAAAAAAAAAAAATTACTTGCAGCGCAAACTGAGCAGACGCTATCAGTAATGGACACTACTGATCGGTGCTCAGTGGTTGCAAAATGCACGTACGCAGATGGTGTGTTCGTGCTGAAATATAAACTGACACTAACTGAAATTGAGATAGATAGAGATATATATATATATATATATATATCTAACTAACTAACTACCACTAACTGCAGTTATTTTTTCACACACAAATGTGAAAAAAACCAAACCTCAAATGTGCAGATGCTACTAAGCACACTACTGATTGTGCGTGCTGCAGAGCACCACAGATCGTATTAAACGTTACTACATTGGCTAAAATTTTTACTTATATCTATATATATATATATATATATAGAAATATATAACTCTATATATATTTATATAAAGCCCTAACTACCAGTTCTTTTTTAACCCAAAAAAATTCAATATGAAAAAAATGTGCAAAAAAATCTGCACAAATAATCCGCCGGTGCTGATCATGCAGGTATGCACTGAAAAGCACTTGGCGGTCACAGCTCACACACAGAAAAAGTGATGCAGAGCTGGAAAATGGTTAAAAAAAAACAAATACCAAAAAAAGTGCACGGAAATAATAATGATGAATTTATAAATTGGCAAGAACGAATTTGTAAAGGATTAGATATGATTGAGAATGATATAATTAATAGGAAAGGAAGGAAACATGCAGATCCCCCAAAAATCCCTATATATTGGATAATAGAGAGAAGACCAACAGATCCAAAGACAACCCATCTAATAATAGGGAAATTAGAGAAGAGACACAAAATAAATATGAAGTGACTGTGAATAATAGATATGATCAATTGTCCACTCAACATTTTTTAGATCACACCCCTGCCCATCACAGGACCCGAACGAGACACAAGGAACACACACCCCCTATGCACAACAGAGAATCACCAACACACCATTACAATCTGAGGCACAAACATTATCACCCAGCACAACCACTAGAAGACCATCACTACCACAATCACAGGGGTCCCCGAAACCATTACCATCGGGAACACACAGAGGGAGAAAGACTAGAAGAAGTCATAGGAAGGGGAAGGCAACACAGGAGACACTAATAAACGAAGACACAACTATAATTAACTTAAGCTCAGCTCAACTCACGAATTCACAATCACAATTATTACAAAAGGGTCTTAAATTTGCACCTACCGAAAAATTTGACAAATTCTCTGTCTATATAGGGATCCAAAAACTTATACGGAACCTCTGTTTAAAAAAACACTTCCTAAAAAATCCTGTGGGGAGGATTGATCCCAAGAACTCACCAACCAAAACTATTCTCAAAAATAGATCGACATTGTTTCCCAGAAATGAAATTAGTGCGGAAATGTCCACTTTTCAGAGGAATGTCGAAGTGGACATACGCAAATTAAAAATAAAAGGTCTGGGACAGGGAAACCTAACCAGACATGAATGCCATTCCATAAAACAATTACAGAAAAATGAAAATATCACCATACGCCCCGCAGATAAGGGGGGCGGGACAGTGGTAATGAATACGGCTGATTATAATGATGAATGTTTGCGACAACTTAGGGATGTGAAGACATATGAGATATTGAAGAAGGGCCCGCTGGAGCATTTTGATCGTGAACTCAAGATGCTCAAGATGCTGTGTAAGAGAGGTTTGGATTCATCTGTCATTTCAAATCAAGAACATGATTTTATCTTGGGGACACAGAGGAGACTACCAGTCTTCTACTGTCTCCCCAAGGTTCATAAATGTATGTTAAAACCACCCGGTAGACCGATTGTCTCGGGTATAGGTTCGATATCTTCAAATCTGTCAAAATATATTGACGTACAGCTACAACCAATTGTGAAAAAGACTAGTTCTTATATTAAAGACACTACCCATATCATACAAATATTAGAAGACCTAGAAGTAGAATCAGAGTGGATTATGGGAACACTATAATTGACCATCAACAAGGGATGTTAGCTGTACGAGAACAAATAAAAAGGGATGGAACAATAAATCAGAAACATATAGAGTTCATTATAGAGGGTATTGGGTATATCTTAGCCCATAATTATTTTTACTTTGAAGGCCAGTTTTATCTACAGAAATGTGGAACCGCCATGGGGACCAGATTCGCTCCAAGTTATGCAAATTTGTTTTTGGCAGAATGGGAAGAAAATATCATCAGACCCAAACTTGGGGCGGATCTGACCCTATGGCGTAGATTCATAGACGATATTATTTTTGTCTGGAAAGGCAGTAGAGAGACACTGGAACTATTTTTGAATGAGATAAATAATAACTCAATGAACTTAAGGTTTACCCCCAAGATCATGGAAGAAATTGAATTTTTGGATCTAAAAATCAGGAAAGAGGGCAATAAATATATATGTAGTACATTTACCAAACCTACATCTAAAAACAGTTTCATCCAGTTTTCCAGCTGTCATCTGCCAAGCTGGCTGATCAATATCCATTTTGGCCAGTTTGCCAGAATTAATAGAAACTGTACACAAGAGGGTGATTTTGAGACAGAAGCTATAAAAATGAAGAATCAATTTCTAGACAGACAATACCCAGAAAAAATCCTGGACGAAGCGCTAGAAAAAACAAGAAGCAAAGTTAGACAAACTTGGTTCCAAGATAAAAAATCAGCAAGTAAAGACACACAAGAAAGCAGTATAATTAATACCAGAATGATACTCCCCTTTAATAATAATCACAAGAGAGTGCAGAAAATTATCAAAGCCCATTGGCACCACATCTTGAGTGATCGGGTGATTGGTCATCTAATGCCTACTGGGCCGTTTTTAACATTTACCAAAGCCTCCAATCTGGGACTTAAAATAGCTCCATCAACTAAGAAATTAAAAAAGCAAGACAATACAATCATGGGTACCTGGATGAAATTGAAAGGCTTTTTCAAATGTGGTAGATGCATGGCATGTAAGATCACTCCGACACCAAGGAAAATATCAACAATTTTCTCAACTCAAAATAGATATAAATGGGAGATGAAGGAATGTCTGACTTGCAATACCACCGGTGTTGTCTACCTGATCCAGTGTCCTTGTAAAAGACAGTATATAGGACGTACCAAACGACCTTTGAAAACCAGATTGGCGGAACACATCTCAAATATCCGCAAGGGATATGACAAACACTGTCTTTCAAAACACTATAGAGATGTTCATAATAAAGATCCGTCCAATCTAGTTTTCATGGCACTGGAGAAGGTGGATATACACTGGCGTGGAGGGAATTATATCAAACAGATGTCCAGGATAGAATCAAGACGCATTTATGAGTTCGGTTCAATGCTACCAGCCGGTCTAAATGCTGAACTTGAGATTTTTGGATTCTTGTAGGTTGGGTGCCCCAGACCCGACTCACACGCCGCAGTTTGGTCGGTTATCGACACTGCGTCGTGGACTCGGACTGGGGCCCCCAGTCCTCTGGCATCTAATCAATATGTCAATTAACTACACATCCACTTTACATTCATCTGTTAGTAGATTCAGCCATAGACTAGTGGAATTGGCTATAATGGGATAAATTGGGCCATAATGTAATATGAAGATTGACCATATCTCTGGGGTCCATGCAAGATCCCCATAAAATGTTTACTATGTCAAGATTTATTAAATATTTTATGTTTTATATTTCCATGTTTTATATTTTTATGTTTTATCTATTTACATTCATATATATTCATTATTTTATACACACATCATATACTTCAACATCATCTGTATATGTTTTAGATAATTTAGCTCATTCTGTGATGGCTAGAATAAGAGGTGCCTAATTCTATCCATACAGATATTAGAGAATGTATTATCCATTAGGGCGAAACTTTAAAATGATATATTTCAGTTAAGCAATTAGGTACAACAAATTCACTTATACCCCAAGTCTACAAGAACATAAGCAACATGCAGCACAAAAAAACGCATATGTGTCCAAAAAATCGCATGGAAAACGCATGCAAGAAAAACCGCTGACAAAAAAACAAATTCCAAAATAAAAATCCAGTTTTCCATATTTTTGGGTGCTATCCTGGATATAAAAGGCGGAGGCATACAGGTGTCACGATACCACTGATGAAGGGAAGGCCAATTCCCGAAACGCGTCTGGGCCGGATCGGACACCTGTGAAAAGTACCTCCGTGACTATTAGCGTGGCCACGCTACGAATATTGGAGTTGCAAGACAAAGCAAACACTATCGGAACAAGAAATCACAGACCAAAGAGGCATTTTCTTTGCTCCATGCCGGAAGAGTAACAGGTACGGACAAACCAAGTCCCGCGATAGTTCGGGATAGCCGGCGAGAGAAGCTGGAAGCGTGACGTTGGTATCAACCCGCACCGCTCGACCCTTGTTTGGATAAGAAGGAAGTTAAGAGATATTCCTTCCTAAAGCATAGACCTACCCATGAGGTTATAAATATTACCCACGGCTACTAAGCTTGTGACCACATCAGAGACTTATACTCTGCAAATTCTGCGAAAGAGACAATAACTACTATTATTATAACTATACTTTGGATACCTACTTGTTCTTGACACGGATTGATATATATGGGACAGGAACCTACGTCCATATTAGAAATCTGACACTCCAACTAGTGGATTTTCGCGTCTAACTACAACCATCTTGATAGTCTGCATTGTTTGGACATTGTGTGGACTTTGTATACGTGAAGAGTTAGATTCCAGCATATTGTTTCTCTATTGGCAACAGCATCTTGATGTTTTTACCTATTTTAACTTATTTTATAATTGTACATGTACTAACTAAATTGATTTAATAAAATTTTATATTAAGTCCAAGTGCCAGAGTGCTCACCCATTACTCTACTATTCATTAGCTACACCGGACCAGAGGGTGGGTGTCCCTCTAATTTGGGTTAGCAGCACCTGATTCCATAATCCGCTTGAAGTGAGCCACCATACTGTAATTCTATATATATATATATCTCTAACTAACTAACTACCACTAACTGCAGTTATTTTTTCACACACAAATGTGAAAAAAAAAAAAATCAAATGTGCAGATGCTACTGAGCACACTACTGATTGTGCGTGCTGCAGAGCACCACAGATCGTATTAAACGTTATTACATTGGCTAAAAATTTTACTTATATCTATATATAGAAATATATAACTCTATATATATTTATATAAAGCCCTAACTACCAGTTCTTTTTTAACCCAAAAAAATTAAATATGAAAAAAATGTGCAAAAAAATCTGCACAAATAATCTGCAGGTGCTGATCATGCAGGTATGCACTGAAAAGCACTTGGCGGTCACAGCTCACACACAGAAAAAGTGATGCAGAGCTGGAAAATGGTTAAAAAAAAAAACTAATACCAAAAAAAGTGCACGGACCAAATGGTGTCCGTAAAAAAAAAGGATGGGGGGGGGACGGGGGGTGGGAAGGGACAGGAACGGAGGGATCTGGAACAGCTGCAAATGAAAAAAAATGCATGCAGGGACGTTCTCTGTCTCTTCTTGTGCAGCTATAGCGCTGCCATTGGCTGGAGCGTTGTTTCAGCCAATCGCAGCGCTGGCAGGGGACCCAAAACACTGGTGTCCCCTGCCTCACCTTGGATGTGACCGGTGCTGACCAGTTCAGCACCGGCCACTGTCCCCTGACCTCCTCCCGATCCTCCCCGCAGCTGCTGACAGCTTCCTGTGCTGCGATGTGACCGACACATTGATCATCCAATCGCAGCGCTTGGAGCTGCAGGGGGGTGGATCGGCACCATGCTGCTCTTTCCCGGCATAGCTGCCTGCCAGTAAGAGCAGCCATGGTGCAGCGATTCCACCCCGATCTCCCCCCAGACCTCATGAAGTACATTTACGTCATGGGTCTTTAAGTCCCGTCAAGATATGACGTACATCTATGTCATGGGTCCTCAAGGGGTTAAAACAGCACCCAGCAGCTATGGTGCTCGCAAGCGGCCGCCATATTTAAATACCCACTCACCGAGGTACAGTCCTGATCAAAAGTTTAAGACAACTTGAAAAATGGCAAAAAATCATATTTTACATTGTTGGATCTTAACAAGGTTCCAAGTAGACCTTCAACATGCAACAAGAAGAAATGGGAGTGAGACAAAACATTTTTTGAGCATTCAATTAATTGAAAATAACGATTAAACTGAAACTGGCTGTTTTTCAGCTGATCGAAATTTTTGGACGTCATGCCTTTAAAAGGCCAAATCTGTGCAAAGATGTGGATTCATTGTCATTTTCTGTCAGGTAGTCACACGTTGTAATGGCAAAGGCAAAAAAACTCTCTCTTTTTGAAGGTGGTCGGGTTGTTGAACTGCATAAGCAGAGTCTCTCACATCGCGCCATCGCTGCTGAGGTGGGACGCAGGAAGACAGTCATTTGGAATTTCTTAAATGATCCTGAGGGTTATGGAACAAAAAAGTCAAGTGGAAGACCCCAAAAAATTTCATCAGCACTGAGCCGGAGGATCCAATTGGCTGTCCGTCAAGACACTGGACAATCCTCGACCCAAATTAAGGCCCTTACTGGTGCTGACTGCAGCCCCATAACCATCAGACGGCATCTGAGACTGAAGGGCTTCAAAAACAAAAAACGTCTTCAAAGACCTCGTCTCCTTGAACACCACAGAACTGCTCGTTTGGACTTTGCAAGAGAGCACCAAACATGGGACATTCAAAGGTGGAAGAAAGTTTTATTCTCTGATGAGAAAAAATGTAACCTTGATGGTCCTGATGGTTTCCAACGTTACTGGCATGACAAGCAGATCCCACCTAAGATGTTTTCTACGCGCCACAGTGGAGGGGGCGCCATAATGGTCTGGGGTGCTTTTTCCTTCAGTGGAACAATGGAGCTTCAGGAAGTGCAGGGGCGTCAAATGGCCGCTGGCCATGTCCAGATGTTGCAGAGAGCATTCCTCTTGACTGAGGGCCCTCGTCTGTGTGGTAACGACTGGGTTTTTCAACAGGAGAAGGCTACAGTACACAATGCACGCAGGACAAGGGACTTCTTCCAGGAGAATAACATCACTCTTTTGGCCCATCCTGCGTGTTCCCCTGATCTAAATCCAATTGAGAACCTTTGGGGATGGATAGCAAGGGAAGTTTACAAAAATAGACAACAGTTCCAGACAGTAGATGGCCTTCGTGCGGCCATCTTCACCACTTGGAGAAATGTTCCCACTCACCTCATGGAAACGCTTGCATCAAGCATGCCGTAACGGATTTTGGAAGTGATAAACAATAACGGCGGAGCTACTCATTACTGAGTTCATGTTTGGAAGTTGGATTTCTGTTTTTGGGGGGGTTAGTTTTTTTTTTTGGAGGTGTGGTCCTAAACTTTTGATCAGCTGAAAAACAGCCTGTTTCAGTTTATTTGTTTTTTTTATTAAATTGAATGCTCAAAAAATATTTTGTCTCACTCCCATTTCTTCTTGTTAGACATGGGACAGGGGATTCGTCGAATCCACGAATCCCTCGAATCTTGCTGGACTCGTAGACTCGAATTCCGACGTAATTTACCGGATACGAATCCGACGAATCCCCTGGTGGTGGCGGCGGCAGGGCACTCTTGAAGATGAGCGCTTCGCTGCTGCGACAGGGGAGGGAGAGGCATTTCCTTTCCCTGTTCCTCTGATAGACTGCCGGCACAAGGCCCGCAGCCTATCAGAGGCCGGTGCAGCCGTACAGCGCGGGACACAGGCCAGAAGAGAGGTAAGTAAAAGTGTTTTTTTTTTTTTTATCTGTTACTGGCACATTGGCGAGGGGGAGAGGTGAGAGGCACTATGATACTACTGGCACATTGGGGGGGGGGGGGGGGGAGGCACTATGATATTGGCACATTATGGGGGGAGATGGCACTATGATACTGGCACATTATGGGGGGAGATGGCACTATGATACTGGCACATTATGGGGGGAGATGGCACTATGATACTGGCACATTATGGGGGGAGATGGCACTATTATACTGGCACATTGGTGGGGAGATGGCACTATAATACTGGCACATTATGGGGGGAGATGGCACTATAATACTGGCACATTGGGGGGGAGATGGCACTATAATACTGGCACATTG
Source organism: Bufo bufo (assembly GCF_905171765.1). NCBI lineage: Eukaryota > Metazoa > Chordata > Amphibia > Anura > Bufonidae > Bufo > Bufo bufo. Next base: position 47,278 of record NW_024400046.1, read on the forward strand.
GGGGGGAGATGGCACTATGATACTGGTACATTATGGGGGGAGATGGCACTATGATACTGGTACATTATAGGGGGAGATGGCACTATGATACTGGCACATTGGGTGGGGGGGTGGCACTATGATACTGGTACATTATGGGGGGGAGATGGCACTATGATACTGGTACATTATGGGGGGAGATGGCACTATAATACTGGCACATTGGGTGGGGGGTGGCACTATGATACTGGCACATTGGGGGGGAGATGGCACTATGATACTGGCACATTATGGGGAGGAGATGGCACTGTAATACTGGCACATTGGGGGGGGGGAGATGGCACTATAATACTGGCACATGGGGGGGGATGGCACCATGATACTGGTACATTATGGGGGAGATGGCACTATAATACTGGAACATTGGGTGGGGGGGGTGGCACTATGATACTGGCACATTGGGTGGGGGATGGCACTATGATACTGGCACATTGGGGGGGAGATGGCACTATGATACTGGCACATTGGGGGGGGAGATGGCACTATGATACCGGCACATGGGGGGGGGAGAGGCACTCCGCACTTGATACTGGCACATAGGGGGAGGAGAGAGGCATTTGATACTGGCACATGATTAGGGGGCATCTATGGGGACACTTAATGGCACATTATTGGGTGGCACTGTGGGGGCATCTACTGAGGCCACAAAGAAGGGGTATTTTATATGGGGGGCTCTGTGTGGTAATAGTATTATCAGGGGTATTATCTGTTTCTGCAGTATAGTATTGGGGAGCACAGTGGAACAGTATTGGGGGTGTCAGGATGATTTGTCCAGAAGATAAGAGGATGATGGAAAAGTATTAAACTAAGATTTTTTTTTTGTCAAACTGCAAAGACGAAAAATGGCTGAAAAATGGTGGTCTGGTCTGAAAGGAGAAGATGAGGAAAGAGAACATCTACATCAAAGGAGTAAGAGGTATGTGGCGCTGTATTACCCTGTATGTTCTGTAGTGATAGGAGCAGGGGCGTAACGATCGCGGTCATATAGGGTGCGACAGTAACTGGGAGGTGGAGGTTCAAACTGACGCGGTCTGAATTTGTTTCTTACACCGTTCACACAATTATGTACAGGATTCGAGATTCGATATATTCGAGAACCTTTTCGGATTCGGATTTGAAAAAAATTGGATTCGTCCCACCTCTACTTCTTGTTGCATGTTGAAGCTCTACTTGGAACCTTGTTAAGATCCAGCCATGCTAAATAGGATTTTTTGCCATTTTTCAAGTGGTCTTAAACTTTTCATCAGGACTGTATATTTACGTTGGGTGGTCAGAAAGGGGTTAAAGCATTGTACAGGGAGTCCCCTTGTAGCAGTAAATGCTGCTCCTCACAGATCAGCAGGGCGGAGTAATGTGTACGTCTGTTAGGCAATTGTTGGTGTCGAGGGCAGTGAGCGTTGGAGGCTTCATCCGAAGTTGCTTCGTTTAAAACTTCGGATTAATACTGTACAGTGATTAGTCTTAGAATGTATGGGCTCCGAGGAGCCAAAGTAAGTTATTCACAAAGTTGCGTGAGACTCCATTGAATAACTCAGGTAGTTATTCAATGGAGAAAAACACTTTAAAACTTGAAACCGAACTCGGCTTCGGTCCCGTCTAGAACCTCTGAACCGAAGTAGAGCTCTGTTTAAAGTTTAAAAGTGTTTTTCTACTTTAAAAATCAACTACCTGAGTTATTCAATGGAGTCTCGTGCAACTTCGTGAATAACTTACGAATCACTGTACAGTATTACTCCCAACTTTTGAATGAAGCACCTGAAGCTCGCTTCACTCAACACTGACCATTATAGACGTCTGCGTCCGTCTCTATGTACAGCTACAAGCGCTGAGAATACAGAAGAACTGCAATAAAAAATAATTAATAAAAAATTAATAGAGAAATGAACATAAATATATAGAATACTTTTTTTTTTGTTCAACAATAAGTTTTTATTAAAAACAGTAAAACCTGCAGCTTTCACTTCGACTTGTACAGTAGCAAATATATAAGAATAAATATCAGGTGCGGAGATGAAAACCTGTTCTATTTATTAAAACACGTGACATACAACGTGGCCTCCCCAGATAGCAGCCCGCAAACAAAATCACACTGCGCCCCCCCCACATACCAAATCGCACTGTACCCCCACATACCAAATCACACCGCGCCCCCCCCCCACATACCAAATCACACTGCGCCCCCCCACATACCAAATCACACTGCGCCCCCCCACATACCAAATCACACTGCGCCCCCTCCCCACATACCAAATCACACTGCGCCCCCCCCACATACCAAATCACACTGCGCCCCCCCCCACATACCAAATCACACAGCACCCCCACTGCATCCAAAAATCACACAGCACCCCCCCTGCATCCAATATTACTCGGCCCCCTCTCTGCACAATATTACAATGCCCGCCCCCTGCATACAATATTATATGACCCCCCCTGCATACAATATTATACGACCCCCCCATCATACAATATTATACGGGCCCCCACCTACATACAATATTACACGGGCCCCCCAAGAATACAATCCCACATGGCAGCCCCCCCATCATACAATCCCACACCGTAGTCCCCACATCCCATATGTCAGCCCCATCATACAATCCCACACCGTAGTCCCCCTCATCCCACACGGCAGCCCCCCCATCATACAATCCCACACCGTAGTCCCCCCCATCCCACACGGCAGCCCCCCTATCATACAATCCCACACCGTAGTCCCCCCATCCCACATGGCAGCCCCATCATACAATCCCACACCGTAGTCCCCCATCCCACACGGCAGCCCCCCCATCATACAATCCCACACCGTAGTCCTCCCCATCCCACATGGCAGCCCCGCCTATCATACGATTCCACACCGTAGTCCCCCCATCCCACACGTCAGCCCCATCATACAATCCCACACCGTAGAAAACCTGTTCTATTTATTAAAACATGTGACATACAACGTGGCCTCCCCAGATAGCAGCCCGCAAACAAAATCACACTGCGCCCCCCCCACATACCAAATCGCACTGTACCCCCACATACCAAATCACACTGCGCCCCCCCCCACATACCAAATCACACTGCGCCCCCCCACATACCAAATCACACTGCGCCCCCCCACATACCAAATCACACTGCGCCCCCTCCCCACATACCAAATCACACTGCGCCCCCCCACATACCAAATCACACTGCGCCCCCCCCCCACATACCAAATCACACAGCACCCCCACTGCATCCAAAAATCACACAGCACCCCCCCTGCATCCAATATTACTCGGCCCCCTCTCTGCACAATATTACAATGCCCGCCCCCTGCATACAATATTATATGACCCCCCCTGCATACAATATTATACGACCCCCCCATCATACAATATTATACGGGCCCCCACCTACATACAATATTACACGGGCCCCCCAAGAATACAATCCCACATGGCAGCCCCCCCATCATACAATCCCACACCGTAGTCCCCACATCCCATATGTCAGCCCCATCATACAATCCCACACCGTAGTCCCCCTCATCCCACACGGCAGCCCCCCCATCATACAATCCCACACCGTAGTCCCCCCCATCCCACACGGCAGCCCCCCTATCATACAATCCCACACCGTAGTCCCCCCATCCCACATGGCAGCCCCATCATACAATCCCACACCGTAGTCCCCCATCCCACACGGCAGCCCCCCCATCATACAATCCCACACCGTAGTCCTCCCCATCCCACATGGCAGCCCCGCCTATCATACGATTCCACACCGTAGTCCCCCCATCCCACACGTCAGCCCCATCATACAATCCCACACCGTAGAAAACCTGTTCTATTTATTAAAACATGTGACATACAACGTGGCCTCCCCAGATAGCAGCCCGCAAACAAAATCACACTGCGCCCCCCCCACATACCAAATCGCACTGCCCCCCGACATACCAAATCACACTGCGCCCCCCCACATACCAAATCACACTGCACCCCCCACATACAAAATCATACTGCGCCCCCCACATACCAAATCACACTGCGCCCCCCCCCCCACATACCAAGTCACACTGCGCCCCCCCCACATACCAAATCACACTGCGCCCCCTCCCCACATACCAAATCACACTGCGCACCCCCCCACATAACAAATCACACTGCGCCCCCCCACATACCAAATCACACAGCACCCCCACTGCTTCCAAAATTCACACAGCACCCCCCCTGCATCCAATATTATTTGGCCCCCTCTCTGCACAATATTACAATGCCCGTCCTCTGCATACAATATTATACGACCCCCCCTCATCATACAATATTATACGGGCCCCCCCTACATACAATATTACACGGGCCCCCCAAGAATACAATCCCACATGGCAGCCCCCCATCATACAATCCCACACCGTAGTCCCCCCATCCCACATGTCAGCCCCATCATACAATCCCACACCGTAGTCCCCCTCATCCCACACGGCAGCCCCCCCATCATACAATCCCACACCGTAGTCCCCCCATCCCACAAGGCAGCCCCCCCTATCATACAATCCCACACCGTAGTCCCCGCATCCCACATGCCAGCCACATCATACAATCCCACACCGTAGTCCCCCCATCCCACACGGCAGCCCCCCATCTTACAATACCACACCGTAGTCCCCCCATCCCACATGGCAGCCCCATCATACAATCCCACACCGTAGTCCCCCCATCCCACACGGAAGCCCCCCTATCATACAATCCCACACCGTAGTCCCCCCATCCCACATCGCAGCCTCGCCTATCATACAATCCCACACCGTAGTCCCTCCATCCCACATGGCAGCCCCATCATACAGTCCCCCCATCCCACACGGCAGACCCCATCATACAATCCCACACTGTAGTCCCCCCCATCCCACACGGCAGCCCCCCATCATACAATCCCACACCGTAGTCCCCCCATCCCACAAGGCAGCCCCCCCTATCATACAATCCCACACCGTAGTCCCCCCATCCCACATGGCAGCCCCATCATACAATCCCACACCGTAGTCCCCCCATCCCACACGGCAGCCCCCCATCATACAATCCCATACCGTAGTCCCCCCATCCCACATGGCAGCCCCATCATACAATCCCACACCGTAGTCCCCCCATCCCACACGGAAGCCCCCCATCATACAATCCCACACCGTAGTCCCCCCCATCCCACATCGCAGCCCCGCCTATCATACAATCCCACACCGTAGTCCCCCCATCCCACATGGCAGCCCCATCATACAGTCCCCCCATCCCACACGGCAGCCCCCATCATACAATCCCACACTGTAGTCCCCCCATCCCACACGGCAGCCCCCCATCATACAATCCCAAACCGTAGTCCCCCCATCCCACATGGCAGCCCCCCATCATACAATCCCACACCGTAGTCCCCCCATCTCACATGGCAGCCCCGCCATCATACAATCCCACACCGTAGTCCCCCCATCCCACACGGCAGCCCCCCTCATCATACAATCCCACACCGTAGTCCCCACATGGCAGCGCCCCATCATACAATCCCACACCGTAGTCCCCCCATCTCCCATGTCAGCCCCCATCATACAATCCCACACCGTAGTCCCCCCATCATACAATCCCACACCGTAATCCCCCCCATCCCACACGGCAGCCCCCCCTATCATACAATCCCACACCGTAGTCCCCCCCATCATACAATCCCACACCGTAGTCCCCCCCATCCCACACGGCAACCCCCCCTATCATACAATCCCACACCGTAGTTCCCCCATCCCACATGTCAGCCCCATCATACAATCCCACACCGTAGTCACCCCATCCCACAAGGCAGCCCCCCCATCATACAATCCCACACCGTAGTCCCCGCATCCCACATGGCAGCCCCCCTATCATACAATCCCACACCGTAGTCCCCCATCCCACATGGCAGCCCCCCATCATACAATCCCACACAGTAGTCCCCACACGGCAGTCCCCCCATCATACAATCCCACACCGTAGTCCCCCCATCATACAATCCCAAACTGTAGTCCCCCCATCCCACATAGCAGCCCCCCATCATACAATCCCACACCGTAGTCCCCCCATCTCACATGGCAGCCCCGCCATCATACAATCCCACACCGTAGTCCCCCCATCCCACACGGCAGCCCCCCCTCATCATACAATCCCACACCGTAGTCCCCCAATCCCACATGTCAGCCCCCCATCATACAATCCCACACCGTAGTCCCCCCATCATACAATCCCACACCGTAGCCCCCCATCCCACACAGCAGCCCCCATCATACAATCCCACACCGTAGTCCCCACATGGCAGCCCCCCATCTTACAATCCTACACCGTAGTCCCCCCATCCCACATGTCAACCCCCCATCATAAAATCCCACACCGTAGTCCCCCCCATCCCACACGGCAGACCCCCCTACAATCCCACACTGTAGTCTCCCATCCCACATGTCAGCCCCATCATACAATCCCACACCGTAGTCCCCCCATCCCACAAGGCAGCCCCCCATCATACAATCCCACACCGTAGTCCCCCCATCCCACATGGCAGCCCCCCTATCATACAATCCCACACCGTAGTCCCCCCATCCCACATGTCAGCCCCATCATACAATCCCACACCATAGTCACCCCATCCCACACGGCAGCCCCCCCATCATACAATCCTACACCGTAGTCCCCCCATCCCACATGGCAGCCCCGCCTATCATACAATCCCACACCGTAGTCCCCCCATCCCACACGGCAGTCCCCCCATCATACAATCCCACACCGTAGTCCCCCCATCCCACACGGCAGTCCCCCCATCATACAATCCCACAGCGTAGTCCCCCCCATCCCACACAGGAGCCCCCATCATACAATCCCACACCGTAGCCCCCCTTATCATACAATCCCACACCGTAGTCCCCCCATCCCACAAGGCAGCCCCCCATCATACAATCCCACACCGTAGTCCCCCCATCCCACATGGCAGCCCCCCCTATCATACAATCCCACACCGTAGTCCCCCCATCCCACATGGCAGCCCCCCATCATACAATCCCAAACCGTAGTCCCCCCATCCCACATGGCAGCCCCCCCATCATACAATCCCACACCGTAGTCCCCCCATCCCACATGGCAGCCCCATCATACAGTCCCCCTATCCCACACGGCAGCCCCCATCATACAATCCCACACTGTAGTCCCCCCCATCCCACACGGCAGCCCCCCCATCATACAATCCCAAACAGTAGTTTCCCCATCCCACATGGCAGCCCCCCATCATACAATCCCACACCGTAGTCCCCCCATCCCACACGGCAGCCCCCCCTCATCATACAATCCCACACCGTAGTCCCCACATGGCAGCCCCCCATCATACAATCCCACACCGTAGTCCCCCCATCTCCCATGTCAGCCCCCCATCATACAATCCCACACCGTAGTCCCCCCATCATACAATCCCACACCGTAATCCCCCCCCATCCCACACGGCAGCCCCCCCTATCATACAATCCCACACCGTAGTCCCCCCCATCATACAATCCCACACCGTAGTCCCCCCCATCCCACACGGCAACCCCCCCCTATCATACAATCCCACACCGTAGTTCCCCCATCCCACATGTCAGCCCCATCATACAATCCCACACCGTAGTCCCCCCATCCCACAAGGCAGCCCCCCCATCATACAATCCCACACCGTAGTCCCCCCATCCCACATGGCAGCCCCCCTATCATACAATCCCACACCGTAGTCCCCCCATCCCACATGGCAGCCCCCCATCATACAATCCCACACAGTAGTTCCCCCATCCCACACGGCAGCCCCCCCTCATCATACAATCCCACACCGTAGTCCCCACATGGCAGCCCCCCCATCATACAATCCCACACCGTAGTCCCCCCATCCCACATGTCAGCCCCCCATCATACAATCCCACACCGTAGTCCCCCCATCATACAATCCCACACCGTAGTCCCCCCCATCCCACACGGCAGCCCCCCTATCATACAATCCCACACCGTAGTCCCCCCATCCCACATGTCAGCCCCATCATACAATCCCACACCGTAGTCCCCCATTCCACAAGGCAGCCCCCATCATACAATCACACACCGTAGTCCCCCATCCCACATGGCAGCCCCCCCTATCATACAATCCCACACCGTAGTCCCCCCATCCCACACAGCAGCCCCCCCATCATACAATCCCACACCGTAGTCCCCACATGGCGGCCCCCCATCTTACAATCCTACACCGTAGTCCCCCCATCCCACATGTCAGCCCCCCATCATACAATCCCACACCGTAGTCCCCCCCATCCCACACGGCAGCCCCCCCTATTGTACAATCCCACACCGTAGTCTCCCATCCCACATGTCAGCCCCATCATACAATCCCACACCGTAGTCCCCCCATCCCACAAGGCAGCCCCCCCATCATACAATCCCACACCGTAGTCCCCCCATCCCACATGGCAGCCCCCCATCATACAATCCCACACCGTAGTCCCCCCATCCCACATGTCAGCCCACACCGTAGTCCCCCCATCCCACAAGGCAGCCCCCCATCATACAATCACACACCGTAGTCCCCATCCCACATGGCAGCCCCCCCTATCATACAATCCCACACCGTAGTCCCCCCATCCCACACAGCAGCCCCCATCATACAATCCCACACCGTAGTCCCCACATGGCAGCCCCCCATCTTACAATCCTACACCGTAGTCCCCCCATCCCACATGTCAGCCCCCCATCATACAATCCCACACCGTAGTCCCCCCATCCCACAAGGCAGCCCCCCCTATCAAACAATCCCACACCGTAGTCCCCCCATCCCACATGGCAGCCCCATCATACAATCCCACACCGTAGTCCCCCCATCCCACACGGCAGCCCCCCATCATACAATCCCATACCGTAGTCCCCCCATCCCACATGGCAGCCCCATCATACAATCCCACACCGTAGTCCCCCCATCCCACACGGAAGCCCCCCATCATACAATCCCACACCGTAGTCCCCCCCATCCCACACAGCAGCCCACATCATACAATCCCACACCGTAGCCCCCCTTATCATACAATCCCACACCGTAGTCCCCCCATCCCACAAGGCAGCCCCCCATCATACAATCCCACACCGTAGTCCCCTTATCCCACATGGCAGCCCCCTTATCATACAATCCCACACCGTAGTCCCCCCATCCCACATGGCAGCCCCATCATACAGTCCCCCCATCCCACACGGCAGCCCCCATCATACAATCCCACACTGTAGTCCCCCCCATCCCACACGGCAGCCCCCCATCATACAATCCCAAACCGTAGTCCCCCCATCCCACATGGCAACCCCCCATCATACAATCCCACACCGTAGTCCCCCCATCTCACATGGCAGCCCCGCCATCATACAATCCCACACCGTAGTCCCCCCATCCCACACGGCAGCCCCCCTCATCATACAATCCCACGCCGTAGTCACCCCATCCCACACGGCAGCCCCCCCATCATACAATCCCACACCGTAGTCCCCCCATCCCACATGGCAGCCCCGCTTATCATACAATCCCACACCGTAGTCCCCCCATCCGACACGGCAGTCCCCTCATCATACAATCCCACACCGTAGTCCCCCCATCCCACACGGCAGTCCCCCCATCATACAATCCCACACCGTAGTCCCCCCCATCCCACACAGCAGCCCACATCATACAATCCCACACCGTAGCCCCCCTTATCATACA
>NW_024400047.1:0-56824 GCF_905171765.1 Bufo bufo
CCAGGGCCATTGTTTTGGCTGCCAGCTTTAACTGCATCTGAGCGGAATCGCACAGAAAATCCATGGCCAGATTGACTGATTTGAATGCGGTCAAGATCTCATCCCGGGAAACGCTCTGGTCAACGTCTGTCTGAATTTGGTTCAGCTTGGAGCGTAGAAAGGAGGCAACTTCAGTAGCCGCAATGGATGTCGAGGCGGAGGCAGCGGCCGTCGCGTAGCCCCTTCTTAGGGTGCACTCTGCCCTCCGATCTAGAGGGTCCTGCAGACTAGACCCATCGTCTGCTGGGACCAGAGTGCGCCTGGACAACTTGGCTATCGCCATGTCCACCTTGGGAATGGAACCCCACGATTCCACCAAGGGTTTAACTATCGGGTACATAAGTTTAAACTTCCTGGTGAGGACTGGACCTTTTTCAGGCTTTCTCCACTCTGTGCGCATCACAGAAAGAAGGGTCTCATCCGCCCTAAAGACACGCTGTGTCCGGCCGGTGGGATCAGAGGACTCCCCCATGTCAACATCATGGTCCCCCGACCTGATGGACTTCCTGTAAAATATAGCGCCGCAATAAGCTAGAAAAGAAAAGAAAAGGCAAAAGGGGCAATCTCTTAGAAAAACGAGAGAGCTCCCTTCCATGCACACTTCAGCTCCCCAAAAGGGAAGCCTCACTCCAGTCCACCTGTCCAAAGGACAGAAAAAAACACGGTGGGCTGGGGGGCGATCTCCTCCCTTTCAGGGAGCTGAAGATCGCTTATTGGTTCTTGGGCTCATTAAAAATTCCGCCGATCCTACCAGTCCACAGGGGGCAGTTAACCCCCATCTGTGCTGCTGGTAGGACGTAAGGGAACAATTTTTTTTCTTTGCATTGCCATTTTGGCACCAATAACCATTTTGTTTTTATGTCTATGGAGCTGTGTTAGGGCTCATTTTTTGCCGGACAATCTAGTTTTTATTGATACCATGTTGGAGACTGTTTGCTCACTTTTTATTTAACTTTCTCAAAACTTTTTTTTTTACACTTTTTAATAATTCTCCTAAGGAACTTGAAGAAGAAACGATTAGATTGTTTAGGCCCCCCAGAGCGTTTAGCTTGGGGGACACATGGGGGCAGTGGAACCATTTGTTTTAGTTAGGCAGGGTTTTTTTCTGTTTGTATCTCTCTCACCTCCCCCCCCCCCCCCCCTGTTCGTTTTCCCACTTTTTATTTTTTAGATTTACCTGAGGTAATTTACCTGGGACCGGTTCCAGCCGGCGCTGATTGGTGGAAGCGGTTGCTGGGGGAGAATACCGCTCCCTGATTCGTCTTCTGGCCTGCGGCGGGAAAGCTGTTGCCTTTAAATTGTAGGTCTGGCAGCGTTTCTGGGCCAGTTTAAGAAGACTGAATTTGTTGCTGGACCTGTATGATGGAAGCCCTCCTGCATCGCCTGATTGAGACGGCTGAAAGCGCCGGCGGAGAAGACTGGCTGAGAGCCTGCCTTGAGTTGTCTCCGCTGCTGCCGCCTTCAACATTGCCGCTGCCCCTGCCTTCAGCATCGCCACTGCCCATGATGTATCCGCTGCGCTCTTCTCAGCCATGTGCAAGAGGCCTTAAGGAGAGGATTTGGCGCTCTAAATATGTGGATATTATGTCACTTTTGCCGTCAGCTAAAGAGCAGGTGTCTGGTGCTGGCAAGAAAGATGAAAAGGTAGAGGAAAAAAGGAAACATTTTTTGCCCAGGACATTTAATAATTAGTTACAAGCTTTTTTGTGTTTATTCAGCGATATTGGGTGAGAAACACCCTGAACTTTGTTCTGGTTTGTTTCAACATCTGGACATTATCAGTGAAGCTTATCGTAATTTCGGTGGTTTAGCGTGGTTTCAATACGACAAATCTTTTCGTCACAAATTAGCAGTTTATCCTTCCCTTAAATGGGGGGTAAAAGATATTGGATTATGGGTTAATTACAGTTGCCCCAAAAATCCTTCTCAACCTACTATGAGGAAGGTCCAAAAAGAAGAGCAGAGATCCACCTTCCAATACAAAAGGTGGCAGCTTTTATTGAAGTAGTGCATTAAAAAACAAAAAGTAAGTCCATGTCTATGCGTTTCGGATCATAGCATAGCATACTGATCCTTACTCATGACAAGGTTAGACTACACAGGCTTGGATTTATATAGTGACCAGCTGAAAAAATCAGATGACCACAATTAACCTTAGCCACACCTTCATGTGTGATGAAAAGATTTTGTATTGGAAGCTGGATCTCTGTTCTTCTTTTTGGACACTGTCTTCACACTATGTTCCCGGCGTGTTCTGTGCTTCCATCATTATTTATAGCCAGGTGAGCGCACCTCCTTTTCTTTTTTGCTTACTATGAGAAAGGGGGTTTGCTTTGCCTTTAACGAGGCAACTTGTAAATGGTTGAATAATTGCCGTTACAAACACGAATGTTCCTTTTGTGGTGGAGGACACCCCATGGTCCGTTGCTTCAAAAGTTCCCATATTCGCCTCACAAAATGTTTAACAGAAGATTTATCAATTTGGTATGAATTTTTGGATGTTTTTAATGGTGCAAGTTGTTGGCAGGAGGAATTTTTAGATTCCGTAGTGCTGGGTCTTTTCATGGATGCAGCTGGTAGCTGCCGTTATGGCGCATTTTGGAATGGTAGTTGGTCAGCGGAAAAATGGCCTGTATCCTGGGTTAATTCTGGTGTTACTACTAACATAGTGCTTTTAGAACTTTTTCCTTTAGTGGAAGCAGTAGTCACATGGGGTGCTGAGTTAAAAAATAAAAGGATTTTTACTCCATACGGACAATAAAGGAGTTCTTTTTGCTATAAATACTTTGTCGACCAAATATGAGCTAGTAGTGAAATTATTAAAACACTTGGTCCTTTTTTGCATGCAATGTAATATTTGGATTAAGGCAAAATATGTTGAAGGTGCATCTAATAGGTTAGCGGACTCTTTATCTTGTTTGCAGCTCGCAAAATTCCGGGAAATTGCTCCGGATGCAGAGCAGGAAGGGATCCCTTGCCCTCGTCATCTTTGGGACCTTATTTGGGACTAATTTCTGCTAATATTAAAGGTTCACTGGCGCCAAGAACATGGGCTGCATATGCAGCCGCATGGAGGGACTGGTTATTGTTTAAAGACTCGTGTCAGGTTGATGCGAAGTGTGACGATGTTAGTTTAGGTTCGTTATTTGCCAGCTTATGTGAAAGGAATCTGTCGTTTTCTGCAGTTTCTAAATTTGTTTTCGGTGTTTCCTTTTTTCAGAAGCTATATGGCATACTACCGTTATCTTCCTATTTTCAGATTAAACAGATGTTGAAAGGATACAAAAAACATTTCTGCAATATTGATGATAGAAGGCGATCTGTATAATGTGCTGCCAGAGATTTGTGTTGATTCATTTGAAGTGTTATTATTTCGCACGCCGTTTATTATTGCATATTTTGCTGCCCTAAGAATTGGCGAGTTGGTAGCTGCTAATAGGTCAGTCTGCTCTGGATTAGAGTTTTCGGACATATCAGTTAAAGATAGTTTTACTTTTAATTTTTCTTAAGCGTTCAAAAACAGACTAATTTGGTACAGGTAGTTTTAAAAGATTGAATGAATGGGCTGGTTCAATTCTCTGTCCGGTGGCCATAGCTAGGGCCTGGGTGGCTGCTTGTCTATTAAGATCTGGTCCTTTCCTTTTGCATAGTAACGGTTCTCCTTCAGCCAGATTCCAATTTTGCGCTGTTCTTAAAAAATGCCTGAATCGGTTGGCTTTGAATGATGTTAAAATATCATCCCACTCATTTAGGATCGGTGCTGTTACTGAAGCAGCAAGATGGGGCTTACATGAGTCTGTGATCTGTAGAATTGCCTTTTGGGATTCTCATAGAGTTAAGCTATATGATAGACCTGATTTAATGTTATAGGACTAAATTATTTTCTATTTTACAGGCAGTCATTGGGTGGTATGGATTGTGGGCCACTCGTATATAATTTTGGGCTCAGAAGCGAGCTGAACAAAGATCTTATTCAGCAAATTTATCATTCAACAGATCGGCTGTACAAGTCTTTTGGTGGGGTGTTAGAGGACTAGTTTGGAAGCGTTTAATTGTTGAAATCCATAATTAATTGCAAGATGGCTCGCTCCTGATCTTTTGCTAATTCATGCGGGAGCTAATGACATTGCTAAAAGGAAGACATGTGAGTTGTTATGGGAACTGAAAATTTAAGTTCTGTGAAAAAATTAGAAAACGGATAAATAGGGCGATGGATACATTTCTACCACTGCTCGGTGGCTTTAGTTATAGGCATGAAGATTTGGAAGGTTTTGTGCCGGGTTTGTTCAGAGCAGATGATGTGCATCTGTCTGATATTGGCATCGATATTTTTAATCTCGGCCTGCAAAATATAATTGAAAAATGGCTGCAAAAAATGGCTCGCTTTTTTAAGGCTTGGCTTGTGGGGCTTTATCAGTCAGTGTTTCTGAGTGGATGTCGGTATTTATTTAACCACTTAAGGACCACAGGTTTATACCCCCCTAAAGACCAGGCCCTTTTTTACACTTCGGCACTCCACAACTTTAGCGGTTTATTGCTCGGTCATGCAACTTACCACCCAAATGAATTTTACCTCCTTTTCTTCTCAGTAATAGAGCTTTCATTTGGTGGTATTTCATTGCTGCTGACATTTTTACTATTTTTGTTATTAATCGAAATTTAACGATTTTTTTGCAAAAAAATGACATTTTTCACTTTCAGTTGTAAAATTTTGCAAAAAAAAACGAGATCCATATATAAATTTTGCTCTAAATTTATTGTTCTACATGTCTTTGATAAAAAAAAAATGTTTGGGTAAAAAAAAAATGGTTTGGGTAAAAGTTATAGCGTTTACAAACTATGGTACAAAAATGTGAATTTCCGCTTTTTGAAGCAGCTCTGACTTTCTGAGCACCTGTCATGTTTCCTGAGGTTCTACAATGGCCAGACAGTACAAACACCCCACAAATAACCCTATTTCAGAAAGTAGACACCCTAAGGTATTCGCTGATGGGCATAGTGAGTTCATAGAACTTTTTATTTTTTGTCACAAGTTAGCGGAAAATGATGATTTTTTATTTTTTTTTCTTACAAAGTCTCATATTCCACTAACTTGTGACAAAAAAAAAAAAGTTCTATGAACTCACTATGCCCATCACGAAATACCTTGGGGTCTCTTCTTTCCAAAATGGGGTCACTTGTGGGGTAGTTCTACTGCCCTGGCATTCTAGGGGCCCAAATGTGTGGTAAGGAGTTTGAAATCAAATTCTGTAAAAAATGACCAGTGAAATCCGAAAGGTGCTCTTTGGAATATGGGCCCCTTTGCCCACCTAAGCTGCAAAAAAGTGTCACACATCTGGTATCTCTGTATTCAGGAGAAGTTGAGGAATGTGTTTTGGGGTGTCTTTTTACATATACCCATGCTGGGTGAGATAAATATCTTGGTCAAATGTCAACTTTGTATAAAAAAAAAATGGGAAAAGTTGTCATTTGCCAAGATATTTCTCTCACCCAGCATGGGTATATGTAAAATGACACCCCAAAACACATTCCCCAACTTCTCCTGAGTACGGAGATACCAGATGAGTGACACTTTTTTGCAGCCTAGGTGGGCAAAGGGGCCCATATTCCAAAGAGCACCTTTCGGATTTCACTGGTCATTTTTTACAGAATTTGATTTCAAACTCCTTACCACACATTTGGGCCCCTAGAATGCCAGGGCAGTATAACTACCCCACAAGTGACCCCATTTTGGAAAGAAGAGACCCCAAGGTATTCGCTGATGGGCATAGTGAGTTCATGGAAGTTTTTATTTTTTGTCACAAGTTAGTGGAATATGAGACTTTGTATGAAAAAAAAAAAAAAAAATCATCATTTTCCACTAACTTGTGACAAAAAATAAAAAATTCTAGGAACTCGCCATGCCCCTCACGGAATACCTTGGGGTGTCTTCTTTCCAAAATGGGGTCACTTGTGGGGTAGTTATACTGCCCTGGCATTTTCCAGGGGCCCTAATGTGTGGTAAGTAGGTAAATGACCTGTGAAATCCGAAAGGTGCTCTTTGGAATATGGGCCCCTTTGCCCACCTAGGCTGCAAAAAAGTGTCACACATCTGGTATCTCCGTACTCAGGAGAAGTTGGGGAATGTGTTTTGGGGTGTCATTTTACATATACCCATGCTGGGTGAGAGAAATATCTTGGCAAAAGACAACTTTTCCCATTTTTTTATACAAAGTTGGCATTTGACCAAGATATTTCTCTCACCCAGCATGGGTATATGTAAAATGACACCCCAAAACACATTCCCCAACTTCTCCTGAGTACAGCGATACCAGATGTGTGACACTTTTTTGCAGCCTAGATGCGCAAAGGTGCCCAAATTCCTTTTAGGAGGGCATTTTTAGACATTTGGATACCAGACTTCTCACGCTTTGGGGCCCCTAGAATGCCAGGGCAGTATAAATACCCCACATGTGACCCCATTTTGGAAAGAAGACACCCCAAGGTATTCAATGAGGGGCATGGCGAGTTCATAGAATTTTTTTTTTTTTTGGCACAAGTTAGCGGAAATTGATATTTTTTATTTTTTTCTCACAAAGTCTCCCTTTCCGCTAACTTGGGACAAAAATTTCAATCTTTCATGGACTCAATATGCCCCTCACGGAATACCTTGGGGTGTCTTCTTTCCGAAATGGGGTCACATGTGGGGTATTTATACTGCCCTGGCATTCTAGGGGCCCTAAAGCG
Source organism: Bufo bufo (assembly GCF_905171765.1). Classification (NCBI taxonomy): domain Eukaryota; kingdom Metazoa; phylum Chordata; class Amphibia; order Anura; family Bufonidae; genus Bufo; species Bufo bufo. Next base: position 6,766 of record NW_024400047.1, read on the forward strand.
TGAGAAGAAGTCTGGAATATAAATGTCTAAAAAATGTTACGCATTTGGATTCCGTGAGGGGTATGGTGAGTTCATGTGCGATTTTATTTTTTGACACAAGTTAGTGGAATATGAGACTTTGTAAGAAAAAAAAAAAAATATTCCGCTAACTTGGGCCAAAAAAATGTCTGAATGGAGCCTTACAGAGGGGTGATCAATGACAGGGGGGTGATCAGGGAGTCTATATGGGGTGATCACCCCCCTGTCATTGATCACCCCCCTATAAGGCTCCATTCAGATGTCCGTATGCGTTTTGCGGATCCGATCCATGTATCCGTGGATCCGTAAAAATCATACAGACATCTGAATGCAGCCTGACAGGGGGGTGATCAATGACAGGGGGGTGATCAGGGAGTCTATATGGGGTGATCACCCCCCCTGGAAGGCTCCAGGGAGACGCCTGTATGTGTTTTGCGGATCCGATCCATCTATCAGTGGATCCGTAAAAATCATGCGGACGTCTGAATGGAGCTTTACAGGGGGGTAATCAATGACAGGGGGGTGATCATGTAGTCTATATGGGGTGATCACCACAGTCATTGATCATGCCCCTGTAAGGCTCCATTCAGACGTCCGTATGCGTTTTGCGGATCCGATCCATCTATCAGTGGATCCGTAAAAATCATGCGGACGTCTGAATGGAGCTTTACAGGGGGGTAATCAATGACAGGGGGGTGATCAGGGAGTCTATATGGGGTGATCAGGGGCTAATAAGGGGTTAATAAGTGACGGGGGGGGTGTAGTGTAGTGTAGTGGTGCTTGGTGCAACATATTTACTGAGCTATCTGTGTCCTCTGGTGGTCGATCCAAACAAAGGGGACCACCAGAGGACCAGGTAGCAGGTATATTAGACGCTGTTATCAAAACAGCGTCTAATATACCTGTTAGGGGTTAAAAAAAACACATCTCCAGCCTGCCAGCGAACGATTGCCGCTGGCAGGCTGGAGATCCACTCGCTTACCTTTCGATCCTGTGAACGCGCGCGCCTGTGTGCGCGCGTTCACAGGAAATCTCGGCTCATGCGAGATGACGCCAATCGGCGTTAGTGTGACCTGGGAGCGCCGCAGAAATGACGCCTTTCGGCGTTAGCGTGACGGTAAGTGGTTAATGGTTATGATGGTTCATTAATTTATTAATGCTGATGATTTTAATTTATAAAATTATTTATTATATCCCTTAATAAAGCATTGCGGCCATTTCATTCCAATAAAGAAGTGGTAGTGTTTTCCTTTTTAGCGTTAAGTTATGCAATTTGAAGGGTGCCATCTTCCTCCATGCTTCTGACATAGACTCCAATTCATTAGCATTGGAGTCTATCAGAGTTTCAGACAGGGAACATAGCTGCTGCATCCTCGGATCATTCAGAAGTAGAGATGTCGCGAACATAAAATTTTCCGTTCGCGAGCGGCGAACGCGAATTTACGCAAATGTTCTCGAACCGCCATAGACTTCAATAGGCAGGCAAATTTTAAAACCCACAGGGACTCTTTCTGGCCACAATAGTGATGGAAAATTTGTTTCAAGGGGACTAACACCTGGACTGTGGCATGCCGGAGGGGGATCCATGGCAAAACTCCCATGGAAAACTACGTAGTTGACGCAGAGTGTGGTAAGTTGAAATCGCAATGCGATTAATATAACCTGCATTAATAGCATTGCGATTACAACTTAGATCTGAGTTCCTAATGGTTGTTTTGCTAGAATTGCCGAATATAACGAATATCGCACTATATTCTCAATCTTCGTTATATTCTAGCAATACAACAACCATTAGGAACCCAGCTCTAAGTTGAATTCACAATGCGATTAATATAACCTGCATTAATAGCATTGCGATTACAACTTAGATCTGAGTTCCTAATGGTTGTTTTGCTAGAATTGACGAATATAACGAATATCGCACTATATTCTCAATCTTCGTTATATTCTAGCAATACAACAACCATTAGGAACCCAGCTCTAAGTTGAATTCGCAATGTAATTAATATAACCTGTATTAATCGCATTGCGATTACAACTTAGTCAAATTTGTGACACTGCAGCTTCAGAATGAATCTAAGATGGATGCTGTCCTTGCTTTTTGATAGGAGGTGGGAGGGTCTGGGAGGGAGGGTCTGCTGCTGATTGGCTGGAATGTGTCTGCTGACTGTGAGGTACAGGGTCAAAGTTTGCTCAATGATGATGTATAGGAGGCGGACCGAACATCGCATATGTTCGCCCGCCGCGGCGAACGCGAACAAGCTATGTTCGACGGGAACTGTTCGCCGGCGAATAGTTCGGGACATCTCTATTCAGAAGGACCGAGCACCATCTGGGTACCCCGATCCCCACTAGGTTTTTGAGCTCCCAGACATTGTAGTGACATTTTATCATGGGAGCTGAGGAGTTAAAAGTATGTGACTGACATTATTGGGAATTGCATACATTAGCCCTCGGTGTCTGCTGTTTTTTTTTTTTTTCAATATTTTATTTTCTTCAATGATGAATACAAAAACTTTTCAGCAGAGCCGGGAACAAAAAGATACTAGAAAAATATATATGTTATGAGACTGGCACTCCCTCGTATGGAAATAGAGCAATGATAATGGTGTTGTTACACAATATTTAATATGGCACAATATCTTAAAATACAATGTTACAATACAATGTTAAAATACTTCACAGTCGCTGCAGCGGAAACACAATAACAATATCAATCCCTAAATATGTGAGTTGTTAGTGCTATCATCAGTGCTAGTGTTTACAGGAGAGGAGGATGCGGTTGTTCAACTTAGAGAATTAGGCCATATGTATTGGTGCTTGGGCCCCGGATCTTTTGAGACCCTAGCAACACCCCTGCTGGGAGTTGTAGTTCTCGCCTCTGAAACCTACAATAACAGCCTGGAGTGTTACTTCTGAGATATCATATAACATTCAGTACTTTTCTCCTCTGATATATCACAGCCTGGACATTGTGAATGTTGTAGTTCTCTCCTCTGATATATTATTGTCTGGACATGCTGGGGGTTGTAGTTCTCTGATATAACAGTCTGTACATAGCTGTGGTCACCTCTCTAGAATCTCCTATGGACAACATAAAAGACTAAAATTTTATTGTGGTCATGGCTACGGCCAAGAGATGTCCGAATAACCCTGGGGAGAGAAACAACGGGAACAACCTAACCCAGCTAGGTGTGTCTTAACTAACCTGACTAAATGGCTGTTGTGTGCCCTCAGCCATGATCGAGGGTAGGCCTATAAGTGGGCATACCCTGTGGAAGTGAGAAGATAAGGGAGGGAGGGTGGGGCACCTGAGAATGCACGCCTGTGAGTGAGGCTGTGGCTCGTATATGAAGGGCCTCTGCCCCTCCCACAAATGCAGGCTGACAAATCAGCCTTACCAACTTGTGGTCATGGCTACGGCCAAGAGATGTCCGAAGAACCCTGGGGAGAGATACAACGGGAACAACCTAACCCAGCTAGGCGTGTCTTAACTAACCTGACTAAATGGCTGTTGTGTGCCCTAAGCCATGATCGAGGGTAGGCCTATAAGTGGTCAAAAACCAAGCCAAGTAGGGTAGAAAAAGAACTCGAATGGCATGTGCAAACTGATCCCCAAGCCAACTGCAAGGCAACAGGGATCTAGAGCGAAAATTCGGGGTGTGTGAGGCAAGGCCAGAAGGAGACCTACAACCCGTCTTGTGGATGACAAGGCCAGAGACATGATGCTCAATATTGCGGATACTGCCCCCGAAGCAGAATGGCGTACCGGGAATACTTTGAGAAATGGATCATGAAAACCAACTGAACCTGTAAAGTTTTGGCTCTAGTGCGAGTACTGGCAATGCCCTAGCCTCAGGAGATCGTGGGACCGAAACCTAACTGCCTAGACTATGCAGGAATGAGGGCCAAAGAACCATGTAGATAGGAAGAGAATCCTTGAATAGTTCCCCAGACAACAGCTATCTGCTAGCCGTGGTCCGCGCGTTGTTCTACTGTGTGCCCCTGAGAATTGTTTTAACGCTTGAGACGTGAAGACCGACCTACTATCTGAATCTTCTACCGTGAGGAAATGCTGGACCTTGTCCAAAACCCGATTCAACGTGGTTGTAGGGAGTCTGAGGTTAGGCCAAATACAATTGAACTGTGTTGTGAGAGAGTCTAAGGCCAATATGGCAATAAGCTAAGAATGTCATAATGTACGAGGTCCTGTCGATGTCCTCCCGTGGGTGAATGAGTGCAAATTTGCTATTAATGTTCCAGGCGGTTTTGTAACTTGTAACCGTATTAACAGACCACGACTTTTGCACGAGGGACTTGGCTGAAGAGATGTATGCCTTTTGACCGTGATCAGAGACTGAAATGCTGGAGAGGATAGCCCTACTTGTTCCCCCCCCCCATCCCTTGACCTGAAAGAAAGCATGGAGAAATTAAAACAAGACAAAGCAGGTGCGACAAAAAAATTATTATTATTTTTTTTTTTACTGCTTGGACCTTGGATGGAAGGGGCGACCGAGACATTGACGTAACAGGCAACAGACATGATGATTGATACCATAGGCCAGAATAATGTAAACCGGCGACAGACATTGAATAATAAACGTAGACCTGAATAACATAAACAGGCGACAGACATTGTTAGTTAGTAAACGTAAGCCTGAAGAACGTAAGCAGACGACAGATATCAATGATCGATGATCGTAGGCCTGAATAACGTAAACAGGCAACAGATATTGCTAGTTAATAAACGTAAACTTGAATAACGTAAACAGGCAACAGACATTAGTGGTTAGCAAACGTAAGCCTGAATGACGTAAAACATGCAACAGACATTGGTGTTTAGTAAACGTAAGCCTGAATAACGTAAACAGGCGACAGATATCAATCAACGTGGGCCTGAATAAAATAGACAGGCGACAGAACAATACTGATTAATGAACGTGAGCCTGAAACGTGACAGGCAACAGACATGATGATTGATACCGGCGACAGACATTAGTAGTTTGTAAACGTAAACCTGAATAACGTAAGCAGGTGACAGATATCAATGATCGATGAACGTAGGCCTGAATAACGTAAACAGGCAACAGACATTAGTAGTTAGCAAACGTAAGCTTGAATAACGTACACAGGCAACAGACATTGGTAGTTAGTAAACGTAAGCCTGAATAACGTAAACAGGCAACAGACATTGGTAATTAGTAAACGTAAGCCTGAATAACGTAAACAGGCAACGGTAATCAATTAACGTAAGCCTGAATAATGTAAATAGGCAACAGACATTAGAAGTTAGTGAACGTAAGCCTAAATAATGCAAACAGGCAACAGACATTAGTAATTAAATAAATGTAAGCCTGAATAACGTAAACAGGCAACAGACTTTAAATAATAAACGTATGCCTGAATAGAATAAACAGGCAGCAGATATCAATGACCACTGAATGCAGCCTGAAAGACGTAAACAGGTGACAGACATTAATGATCGATAAATGTAAACCTGAATAAACAACCGAGCAAGAGACATTAGACGGTGTGATGAGCCTAACAACGTGACAGGCGGCAACATTGATAATTTGAAAACATGAGCCAGATGAATCTACCAAGTGATGAGAACTGATCAACCGTGAGGGGAAAGAAGACGACCCTCGCCAGAAAGCCCCGAGTGTAAAAAGGCGACTGTACTCACATTCACGGACTGCCAGACTGCTGCCTCCGGCAGTGGCGAAACAATGTAATTGAGCCCTAGCGCCTGCTCCAACTTGAGACCGACTGCAGACTAAAGTACCTGTCATTTCTGCTGGCCAGAGGATGATGGTCACTGGCTGGACTGGAGCAGTAACTGTGGGAGCCCTGAAGCTGGTTGCTCCTGCAGCCCTCGTACAGGCGAGGGCCACCAGGGGAGCGGCGCCGGCCTGAGTACCGTTAATGCGGGAACGGGGACAAATTTCATTTTGCTAATCATGACCCTTCACCAAAACATACAAAGTGAATAGTAAAACTTCCTTATACCTAGTAGGAACTCACTCCTATTGAATTATTGGCTTCAGCTGAAGTAAATCAAAGCAGATTGTTTTGGCTAGCAAAGGCAAGGAGACCAAGCTGAGTGAATACGAACCAAGGCATGAATGCAACAGTAACACAAAAACCAGCTCACCCAAGCACAACAGACCACTTTTTTTTTTTTTAACAGAACCGCTCTCCAGTAAAATAGCTATGCTTTAACAGAACTGTTGCTATCCCTCCATTATTCCTCCTGGCAATGCTGGTACAACATGGCAGCTGAGTGCCAGACAGACGGATCCAAGGGAGCATAGCCGGTAGGGTAGAGAACGCTGGAGGCAGACACCCTGTAACTGCGACAATAGAAGCGGTGAACGAGAGACCAGGGTGGCTAACTAACAGACAGACGAAACAGCCACACCGTGCGAGACCGTGAGTGTGCCACACGTGCAAGGAAGCCGATGGCGTGGTCGCGAGTGCAGGTAAGGAAAGCGCAAGGCAGAGAGGGAGATCAGAATGATCCGTGTGCTTGAGAGCTGCGGGAGCCCTACCCAACTTGTTCCCAGGAATGCAGGTCTGAAGAGGAAGCCCCTGATGATGAATTCAGGATAAACTGTTTTCCTCCTCTGAGGAGAAAAATAAAGGTACTTTCACACTTGCGGCAGAGGAATCCGGCAGAATGCATGGGGATAAAACTGATCAGTTCTTTTCCGGTAATGAAGTATTGAGCTCCTAGGATGGAACTCAATACCGGAAAACAATATCTCTAATATGAGAAGACCCTAAAAAGGGGAATATTCATTCTAAGGAAAGAAAGTAACAAAGAGATTGTTCATGTCCGACCGGTTGGGGACCACGATGATGCCTGGGTGGTCTCCACCTGTAGGGTTCTAGGGCCTTCAAAGTGGTTGAAGCTTTGAAAAAAGCTATGATGGCCGAATGCAAACATCCTGGAAATGATCCAGTTCAGTCCGGATTCACTATAGACCGCCTCTCTTTACTGAACAGGTCTTCTCCTGCCTAATGTGGGAAGCTGGTCTGGTCTGGGTTGGGGACCTACACCTCTACTCAGGAGCTGCTGTACCTGAGAGAATAAGGCCAACAAGTCATCTGCTCAGTTTTCTTCTGTGGAAGTGTATACTTCATCAGATCTTTCATCTGCATAAAGTGAATAATCTATTGAGGTGAATGTGTCTGCCCTCATCGGAGTGCAAAGTACAAAGCTTCAGGCCAGTATAACTTATGTCGTGGCTGACACAATGATCAGTCACGCAAGGAATCAAGCCACGTGTTGCAGGTGAATGACATTGCAATGGTGGAATAATGGAGTTCAGCAGACAGGTTTTTAACTCAGCAAGATTCCCACCAAACGTGGGTCAAGCCCAAAAAAATTCTAATACAAAATACAGTCTTGAACACAATACAGTCAGAGTCTCCAAAATGGCTACCACAGGAAAGCTGAAAGTTCCGTCATCACTTACATAGTGGGTTCCTCCTCCTAAAGTTAATACATCTATTGGATATAAAGTTTTGACAGAGTCAGTTGAGATGGCTGCATATTTTATAATCTCAGCTAAGGTCGTCCTACTCCTGAGTGAGGAACAAGGCCTTATGCTCCTGCATTTTATAGCCCATCTGTTCAGGATCTCCTCAGCTATTTTGACCCTTATACGGTGGTGTCCTTTCTTAAGAATAAAGATAATTTCTTTGGTTCAGGCTGCTGGCAAGTTATTTGAGGGTTTTAGGCCTTGTGTAAGTAGTTGCAGAGGTAGTTTCTTGAACCTTATGGCACTTATGTTCTATATACAGAGAAGAGATCCTTGGCCTGTGGAAATATAGTGAAAACTCAGCTCTGAAAAAGCTTTTATGCAGACGGATCTTCGGATCCGTCTGTATGAAAGTAACCTACGGCCACGGATCACGGACGCGGATGCCAATCTTGTGTGCATCCGTGTTCTTTCACGGACCCATTGACTTGAATGGGTCCGTGAACCGTTGTCCGTCCAAAAAATAGGACAGGTTATTTTTTTGACGGACAGGAAACACGGATCACGGATGTGGCTGCAAAACGGTGCATTTTCCGATTTTTCCACGGACCCATTGAAAGTCAATGAGTCCGCGAAAAAAAACTGAAAATGGCACAACGGCCACGGGTGCACACAACGGTCGTGTGTAGGCGGCCTTAGAAGGCACCTGGCCTCCCATCACCGAGCCCAGTGGGAGCAACACTGTCAGAACCCACAAAGCCACACTCCCGGTGCTCCACGTCCTGCCTCTTCTCCTCTCTCCTCCCATTTGTCCTCCACTACACCTTCCACCGCACCATCGTCATGTTCATCTGGCAAAAGGCAGGCTTCCATGGCCCAAATGTTCGAATGTAAAAAGTTGATGACGCCGGATAACCCTGTTGCCCAACAGCTGACCACCGGCTTGTCTAAGCTGCCAACTACTGCCATATAAACTGGTGGACTCGGAGGCCTTTAGAAAATTTGTGGCCATTGGCACACTGCAATGGAAGGTCCCCGAAAGAAAAAAAAAAATTCTCCCAGAAGGGCATCCCAAAGCTATATGGCCATGTTCAGCGGCAAGTGAATATATCTCTGGCACACAGTGTCGGTGCCAAGATACATCTGACCACAGGCACATGGTCTAGCAAACACGGGCAGGGAAGGTGCAGAACTTTTACTGCCCACTGGGTGAACCTTCTGATGGCCGTCAAGCATGTAACCCGTGACTCCCGTGTGGATTTGGTGTTACCGCCACAGATTGTATGCAGTCCTGCCTCTTCTTCTCCTCCTCCTACTCCATCCTCCATCTCCTCCTTGGCTGACTCCTCCTTTTCCACTGCTACCGCCTCTTCCGCTGCGCCCCCAAACTCCCCAGAACCTATTCGACGTGCCAGGTGAGATGTTGCCATGCTGTGCTGCAGATGTTGTGACTGGAAGCCAAGAACAACACCGGTCCTCTACTGCTTTCAGCTCTACAGTCACAGGCCAATCAGTGGCTAACCCGACCATGGCTCGCCTTGCTGACGTTCAGCGGCGACACCACTTTCCCATCAGACGTCTGGTTTGTGACAGCCCGATGCACTGGTACTCCACCTTGTATATGCTTGATAGGCTGCTTCAGCAGCAACGTGCCGTTAACGACCTGTACAAACTCTGCAGCAGGACAGGTTCTGGGGAGCTTGGTTTCTTTTCACCGCTCCAGTGGCTGCTTATGCGCAACGCATGCAGACTTCTGCGGCCGTTTGATGAGATCACCAAACAGGTCAGTTGCAGCCAGGGCACATTGTACCTTACGCCTTCTTTCTGGAGCGTGCATTATGTTGTGTCATTGATCAAACCGTCGAGGAGCAGGAGATGGAAGATGAGGAAGTCGCAATGCTAAATGAATTCCCAGGGGGGGGCTACTCCATCTGAGACAAGTCAGCAGGAGTCTGAAGAGGAGTCAGAGGAGGATGGTGGCTGGGGGGAGGAGGAGGAGGAGCAAGAGGAGCAGGCTGTGAAAGGGACTTCAACATTTTCAGGAATCCATTGTGTTGTCCGTGGCTGGGGGGAGGAGACCGAGGACGACATTCTTCTGGGTGATGAGCAGTAGCCAGGGCACTCCACCACTTCCAATTTAGTGCAAATGGGGGCCTTCATGCTCCACTGTCTGCAGAGGGACCCCCGTATAAAAAGCATAAAGGGCAAGAACCAGTACTGGGTGGCAACGTATTTAGACCCCCAGGTACAAACACAAAATGGCGGACATGTTACCAGCATCACAGAGGGATGGCAGAATGCAGCATTCCCCAGCCTTGCTGTGAGAGATGCTGCATTCTGCTGTTGCGGATGCTGGCAGAGGAATTTCCACCCACAGAGAAACAGTTGCGGGAACCAATCCTACCACACCTGCAAGAAGAGGGTAGTTTGAAAATGTGTTGGTCACAACGGATATGAGATCATTCTTACAGGCAACCCATCGACAGCTGTCCTCCGGATCCAGCCTCAGGGAACGCCAAGACTGACAGGTGTCCGACTACATCGGGTTAACAGCCAATGTGGACCATCTGAGAAGAGAGGAACCCCTGGACTACTGGGTGTGCAGGCTTGACCTGTGGCCAGAGCTGGTACAATTTGCCATGGAACTCTTGGCTTGCCCTTCGTCGAGTGTCCTGTCCGAAAGGACATTCAACGTAGCAGGGGATATCGTGACAGATAAGCGCACTTGCCTAGCTCATGACTACCTCACATTTCTAAAAATAAATGAGGTATGAATCTCAGAGGAATTCAACACCTGTGACGACCACGTCTAATAGAATTTCCTCATGCCGGGCCACACATATCTGCCACCACCCAGAACAAAGAATGGTCCTTGTCTTATGTATATACAGCAGCATAAAAGGCCTTTTCTGTCAGGTGAATGCCTAATATTTGGGACCTGTACTCCCGTGGCCTAAAATAAAAATCTTCTAGGCTCCAGCAGGGCACATTTTTGAGAGTTTCCCTTTGAGACGCATAAAAATGGCCCCTGATTAAAATTTTTGCCATTCATCCCCCTCTGGTATGTCCCTGTCCATGTTGTGGGACTATTTGTGCACTTCTAGTAAGTATTTGGTGGCTGCAAATATGACCTGAAGGTTTTTCAGTTTTGCCTGCCATTAAAATCAATGGGGTCCACCACGAACGTGCGGTTCACGAATAATTGATCGTTCACGAATCGTCCCGGCCGATGTTCGTCCTTCACTAGTCATGGGTAATGGGGAGGGGATAACACCAAATGACACACATAAGGAATAGACCAGAGTCTAAGCCTCAAAGCTAAGGGAGAGGGATGGTGACCTCCTAGGAATCCCTAGACCTCTCCCTGACTCCTGCCAGTAGGAGTAGACCCTGAAGGTGGAAATACTTATACACTGGAACCTAGTCCCTGAAGACCCTGGAAGGACCTAGGAATGGTGGCGGGAATGAGACTATTGCTTTCTTTCCAGATGAAGGAACCAGAGTGTCTCTGAGGCCTAAACAACAACACACACAAGCGAACAACAAATCATAACACTGAAAGGAAAAAACAGAGCGACTGTCAGATACCCTCACGTGCCACCAGTCTCTCTGATCCTCTCACCTCTGTCATGGGAGGGACCGTGACACTACCTCTGCAACTACTTACCTGAGGCCTAAAACCCTCAAATAACTGGCCAGAAGTCTGAAGGTGGTAAGTAATCCAGGTATGGGACCAAAGAAATTCTCTTTATTCTTAAGGAAGAAGCTATAAAGGACACCACCGTGTAAGGGTCAAAATAGCTGAGGAGATCCTAAACAGATGGGCTGTGAAATGCAGGAGTATAAGGCCTTGTTCCTCACTCAGGAGTAGGACTACCTTAGCTGAGATTATAAAATATGCAGCCATCTCAAATGACTCAGTCAAAACTTTATATCCTATAAATGTATAAACTTTAGTCAGAGGAACCCACTATGTAAGTGATGAAGGAACTTTCAGCTTTTCTGTGGTAGCCATTTTGGAGACTCTGACTGTATTTTGCTCAAGACTGTATTTTGTGTTTAAATTTCTTAGTGCACAATAAGAAGATGGCGACTGGCCGCCTGCCAATTTGAGTGACTTGCCAAAAAATTTAGAAGTTAGTAGCTTTATGTTAAGATAAGAAAATGTGTTTGTGTTAGCAGTAGCCCAATTAGCCATAATGAATAATGCAAAGTATGGCTTCAGTGTTATCCAATTATGAGTGTTATTTGGATGTGTGTTCACCAATCACGATGATACTTTGAGAAGTTACACCCGTCACACCCTGTTGGTGGGAATCTTGCTGACTTCTAAACCTGTCTGCTGAACACCATTATTCCACCGTTGCGACGTCATTCATCTGCAACACGTGGCTTGTTCCCTACGTGACTGACCATTGTGTTAGCCACGACTTAAGTTATACAGGCCTGAAGCTGAGTACTCTGTGCTCCGATGAGGGCAGACACATTCACCTCAATAGATGATTCACTTTATGCAGATAAAAGATCTGATGACGTCTACACTTCCACAGAAGAAAACTGAGCAGATGACTTGTTGGCCTTATTCTCTCAGGTACAGCAGCTCCTGAGGAGAGGTGTAGGTCCCCAACCCAGACCAGAACAGCTTCCCACATTAGGCAGGAGAAGACCTGTTCAGTAAGGAGAGGCCGTCTATAGTGAATCCGGACTGAACTGGGTCATTTCCAGGATGTTTGCATTCGGCCATCATAGCTTTTTTCAAAGCTTCAACCACTTTGAAGGCCCTAGAACCCTAAAGGTGGAGACCCCCTGGTCCTCATCCTGGACCCCCAACCGGTCGGACATGAACAATCTCTTTGTTACTTTCTTCCCTTAGAATGAATATTCCCCTCTTTATTCTTCTCCTCCTCAGAGGAGGAAACAGTTTATCCTGAATTCTCCATCAGGGGCTTCCTCTTCAGACCTGCATTCCGGGAACAATTACATCTCAGTCTTTTATGTCGTCCATAGGAGACTCTAGAGAGGTGACCACAGCTCTGTACAGACTGTTATATCAGAGAACTACAACCCCCAGCATGTCCAGAGGAGAGAACTACAACTCTCACAATGTCCAGACTGTAATATCAGAGAACTACAACGCCCAGCATGTCCAGAGGAGAGAACTACAACTCTCACAATGTCAGGACTGTTATATATCAGAGGAGAAGAGTACAGAATGTTATATGATATCTCAGAGGTAACACTCCAGGCTGTTTTTGGAGGTTTCAGAGGCGAGAACTACAACTCCCAGCATTTTTCCAGCTCTGTAGGAAAGAAATCATAAAATGCTTTCTCCATACAAGGATCATCCCTGGGGGAACTAACTCTCCTTAGGGAGAGAGCACCTTAATCAGTGTGAGGAGACTTATAGGCCATACATGCTCCTCTGGAATTCTGGGAGGGAAGGGATGCAAATGAGCTCTTAACAAGCTCCGCCTCTGATGCCACCAGATGTAAGGCAGCTATCCTATAAGTCAATGTTCAGCTCTTAAAATAGGCCTTGAGACATGACTTGGATATTGGCCTCTCTGCTCTGCACTGATGAGGGGCAATCACCCCCAAACAGCCGTCTGCAGATGAGGTGCTGGCGTATTTATTATCCAAGTCATGTCTCAAGGCTTATTTTAAGAGCTGAACATAAACTTATAGCAGGCATGCTCAACCTGCGGCCATCCAGCTGTTGTAAAACTACAACTCCCAGCATGCTCGAACAGCCTACAGCTAGTAGCCTACAGCAGGGCATTGTGGGAGTGTAGTTTTACAACAGCTGAAGGGCCGCAGGTTGAGCATCCCTGACTTATAGGATCGCTGCCTTACATCTGGTGGCATTAGAGGTGGAGCTTGTTAAGAGCTCATTTGCATCCCTTCCCTCCCAGGATCATCCCTCACATGTCCACAATTAAAGATCCTCCTCCTTCTTATCTACTCTGTACAGCTGACCCCGCCCCCTTCACTGATCACATGATGGTGACATCATCACAGGTCCTTCACCACCTCCTCTCTCCACTGCCAAGCCCCACCCCCTACATTAATCTCATGACAGTGACATCATCACAGGTCCTTCACCACCTCTTTTCGTCTCCACTGCTGAGCCCCGCCCCCTGCACTGATCACATGACGGTGACGTCACCGCAGGTCCTTCAGCTCTGGCAGTGCAGCAGATACTGGGCAGGTCCTGGTCGGTAGTCAGGGCTCTTGTTCTCTCTGGTATCAGCCATTCCTCCAGCCTGCAGGTAAGATGAGCTGTGAGGAGACAGTGTGGTGGAGAGCTCAGACATGTCACCTCTGGAGATTCTCCTCCATTACACACAAGGAATCCTTCTCCGCTCCTCAGCTTAGTATGATGGGGGAGGAGTAGTGGGGATAGTGGGGGTTGGCATCATTCGCTGGCCCCTGACTGTCCTGGTGAGGGGCCCCTGCCTCCAGGAGGAGAATGAATGGAGCGGGGGCCCGGCCTGAGCTCAGCTCTCTCCAGTCTCTTCTCTAGGAGTTCTGGACACAGCTGAGCACAGCCCAGAGGTGGGACCTGCATCTATCAGACAATTATCTCCTGTGGAGCCACCAGAGATCTCCATGTTGGGGCCCCTGGAATCCATGTGGTGGGGGCTCTGAGAAGCGGGGCCCCTCCAGGCTCAGGAAGTGTGGTTCTGGAGGTGACATCTGGTCTTGTCCCCTGGATGATTTCCTCTCCTCTTCTCATAAAGGCACCTGCAGTACTAGAAGCCTCCAGTTCCTCCAGTTCTCTCCTCTTCTCCTGAATGACCACCAAGGATGGACAGGAAGGAGATCAGCAGAAGAATATTAGACCTCACCTTGGAGATCATCTCCCTGCTGAGCGGAGAGGTAAACTTTTCTAGATTTCTCTCCTCTTTATTGTATTCTGTAACAAGTCAGACATCGGGAAGGAGAATCCATCATAGGAAGTGATAGGAAGAGTCCAGGGTCCTGGAGAACGGCCTCCAGACCTTCCAAGTGATGGAGAACCTGAAGATCAGCCCCCAATATGGTGAGTGATGTGTCATGTGACCAGTGACCAATAGTCATGTTGTAGGAGCCATGAGGAGGTAAGTAGGCACGTTGTACCCAGGAGGAGAGGGCCGGAGGAGAGCACATCGCCCCTGAAGGGTTTATTCCCTAAGTGTCTCTCTCCATCCACAGGAGTACACAATAGTGAAGAAGACATCGGGGGACTGTGTGACTCCCATCATCCATCTCCAGGAGTCAGGAGGGCGGAGCAGGACCCCTCCCCCCATCACAGAGCCTCCCCCTCACCCCCTGATACATGAGCAGAAGATCCTAGAACTCACCCACAAGATGATGGAGCTGCTGACTGGAGAGGTGACACTGCTGGGAATGCTGGGAAATTCTCCAGTAACCGCACTGGAGGGGTCTGGGTGATGACGGTGTCATTGTGTTGTCAGGTTCCTATAAGGTGTCAGGATGTCACTGTCTATTTCTCCATGGAGGAGTGGGAGTATATAGAAGGACACAAGGATCTGTACAAGGAGGCCATGATGGAGGAGCACCAGCCTCTTATATCCCAAGGTAAGAGCCGTCATGTGCAGTGTATACACGTGTGTGCAGTGACATGTAATGGAGGAGCACCAGACTCTTATATCACAAGGTAAGAGCCGTCATGTGCAGTGTATACACGTGTGTGCAGTGACATGTAATGGAGAAGCACCAGCCTCTTATATCACAGGGTAAGAGCCGTCATGTGCAGTGTGTACACGTGTGTGCAGTGACATGTAATGGAGGAGCACCAGCCTCTTATATCACAAGGTAAGAGCCGTCATGTGCAGTGTATACACGTGTGTGCAGTGACATGTAATGGAGGAGCACCAGCCTCTTATATCACAAGGTAAGAGCCGTCATGTGCAGTGTATACACGTGTGTGCAGTGACATGTAATGGAGGAGCACCAGCCTCTTATATCACAGGGTAAGAGCTGTCATGTGCAGTGTATACACGTGTGTGCAGTGACATGTAATGGAGAAGCACCAGCCTCTTATATCACAGGGTAAGAGCCGTCATGTGCAGTGTATACACGTGTGTGCAGTGACATGTAATGGGGGAGCACCAGCCTCTTATATCACAGGGTAAGAGCCGTCATGTGCAGTGTATACACGTGTGTGCAGTGACATGTAATGGAGGAGCACCAGCCTCTTATATCACAAGGTAAGAGCCGTCATGTGCAGTGTATACACGTGTGTGCAGTGACATGTAATGGAGGAGCACCAGCCTCTTATATCACAAGGTAAGAGCCGTCATGTGCAGTGTATACACGTGTGTGCAGTGACATGTAATGGAGGAGCACCAGCCTCTTATATCACAAGGTAAGAGCCGTCATGTGCAGTGTATACACGTGTGTGCAGTGACATGTAATGGAGGAGCACCAGCCTCTTATATCACAAGGTAAGAGCCGTCATGTGCAGTGTATACACGTGTGTGCAGTGACATGTAATGGAGGAGCACCAGCCTCTTATATCACAAGGTAAGAGCCGTCATGTGCAGTGTATACACGTGTGTGCAGTGACATGTAATGGAGGAGCACCAGCCTCTTATATCACAAGGTAAGAGCCGTCATGTGCAGTGTATACACGTGTGTGCAGTGACATGTAATGGAGGAGCACCAGCCTCTTATATCACAAGGTAAGAGCCGTCATGTGCAGTGTATACACGTGTGTGCAGTGACATGTAATGGAGGAGCACCAGCCTCTTATATCACAAGGTAAGAGCCGTCATGTGCAGTGTATACACGTGTGTGCAGTGACATGTAATGGAGGAGCACCAGCCTCTTATATCACAAGGTAAGAGCCGTCATGTGCAGTGTATACACGTGTGTGCAGTGACATGTAATGGAGGAGCACCAGCCTCTTATATCACAAGGTAAGAGCCGTCATGTGCAGTGTATACACGTGTGTGCAGTGACATGTAATGGAGGAGCACCAGCCTCTTATATCACAAGGTAAGAGCCGTCATGTGCAGTGTATACACGTGTGTGCAGTGACATGTAATGGAGGAGCACCAGCCTCTTATATCACAAGGTAAGAGCCGTCATGTGCAGTGTATACACGTGTGTGCAGTGACATGTAATGGAGGAGCACCAGCCTCTTATATCACAAGGTAAGAGCCGTCATGTGCAGTGTATACACGTGTGTGCAGTGACATGTAATGGAGTAGCACCAGCCTCTTATATCACAAGGTAAGAGCAGTCATGTGCAGGGTATACACGTGTGTGCAGTGACATGTAATGGAGGAGCACCAGACTCTTATAGCGGATCCTTTTCAATACAGAATGCATTAGGTCAAAACCGATCCGTTTTGGGCCGTTTGTGAGAGCCAATGATGGATCTCACAAACAGAAAGCCAAAATGCTAGTGTGAAAGTAGCCTAAGTCGTTGGTGTCTCAATAAAATGTGAAAAAAATTGTATTAAAATTCTTGTCTGGCATCGGCTTTAAATTGCTAAATGTGATCATGTTGTCCATCACTTCAGCGATTATCTGCTCATCCCCTTCAGACTGAACGTGTGACTTCTAGCAGTAATTGCATGTCCCAGAATGTTCCAGCTGCATTAGAGCGTGTTCACACAGGGCACATTTATTGTAGACATTTCCATGTATTGGGTTGTTTCTGCAGCAGGTGCATGGATTATTACAAGCCACATTCAGGGCAGCGGGACAGTCACAGAAATGTCTGCAGCTGATCTGCTCTGTGTGAACTTGCTGGTAGATAACCAGTGACTGATCTGTGCTGCTCTTATAATCTGTCCAAAAAAGGGGCGATTTTAAGGTTCCACATATAGAAACAACAGGCAGGTTCTGCAGGGGCGGGGCTTACGATGCTCCATTGTGACAGAAAAGCCAACCACTAAGTGGTATAGAGGTAGACAGACTTGTGTAGCTGTGCAGCAGATCTGTCCTCCAGCCCAAGCTCCTGTGATAAATGTGGAGCATCTCTAGATTTACTCTGTACGTTTTAAACAGGATTAGTAAATCTGCCCAGTTGTTTACCCAATGGTTGCAGGGTGTCCAGACCATGAGGCAGCAAAGCCGCTCCAAACCATGATGTCCCTACACCAGCTACAAATCACCAGCTCCAAACCATGATGTTCCCACACCAGCTACAAATCACCAGCTCCAAACCATGATGTTCCCTCCACCAGCCCCAAATCATGATGGCCCACATCACCAGCTCCAAACCATGAAGGTCCCCTTCACCAGCTACAAATCATGATGGCTTCCTTCACCAGATCCAAACCGTGATGTTCCCTCCACGAGCCCCAAACCATTAGGCCCCACTTCACCAGCTCTAATTATGATGCTCCTTGTTTTATTCAAATGATGTCTAGTTGCTGTTGAAAGGCAAAATGTGTTTGCAGAGAGCAGGGCTTGTTTCCAGTAATGGTCAGGCTTTTCCCATTTTTTTATTCTGTTAAGTCATTATTTACTGTATGTAATAAAAGTCATGACCTGGTGTAAACCAGAATCCTGGACTTTGTCAGGAAGTTATAGAAGCTTTGTAAGGCTGGGATCACAAGTGCAGTTTTTTTTTTTTGGCCAAAGTCAGGAATGGATTCCAAATGAATGAACACTTCTCCTTCCTGCTGGATCAACTTCCAGCCTAATTGGTATGTTATAAGTTTGTCTACTCTGGAGTTTACAAAAAAACAATAACTTTAAAACAAATTTTCACTTTTATCTTAACAGAAAATCCCAGTATGAAATGTGAAAATGTCATGTTACCACTAGATGACGATATCATGCAGCGCTCTTCAGAAGAAAACCTCATTACTCTTAATGTACATCCAGGACTTCCCAGTACAGATCTGTCATATAATCCTCCTAGTTATGAGGAACCTTCTCCTGACCAATCACAGATTGTTACCGCAAGTACAAGTCAGAAAAGGATTAAAATGTTTCATTGTGGTAAAGAATCCACAAACAGCTCAGGACTTTCTACACACCGAAGACGTCACAAAGGAGAGAAAATGTATTCATGTTCAGAATGTGGGAAATGTTTCACACGGAAATCACATCTTGTTATTCATGAGAGAAGTCACACAGGAGAGAAGCTATATTCGTGTTCAGAATGTGGGAAATGTTTTACACAGAAATCAAATCTTGTTACACATCAGAGATGTCACACAGGAGAGAAATCATATACATGTTCAGAATGTGGGAAATGTTTTAGACACAAATCACATCTTGTTAAACATGAGAAAATTCACACTGGGGAAAAGCCATATTCATGTTCAGAATGTAGGAAATGTTTTGCACAGAAATCAAATCTTGTTAAACATGAGAAAATTCACACTGGGGAAAAGCCGTATTCATGTTCAGAATGTGGGAAATGTTTCACACGCAAATCACATCTTTTTAGACACGAGAGATGTCACACAGGAGAGAAACCATATTCATGTTCAGAATGTGAGAAATGTTTCACACTAAAATCAAATCTTGTTACACATGAGAGATGTCACACAGGAGAGAAATCATATATATGTTCAGAATGTGGGAAATGTTTTACAGAGAAATCAAATCTTGTTAAACATGAGAGAATTCACACTGGGGAAAAGCCGTATTCATGTTCAGAATGTGGGAAATGTTTTACAGAGAAGTCAAATCTTGTTAAACATGAGAGAATTCACACTGGGGAAAAGCCATATTCATGTTCAGAATGTGGGAAATGTTTTACAGAGAAACCACATCTTGTTAGACATGAGAGAAGACACACAGGAGAGAAACCATATTCATGTTCAGAATGTGGGAAATGTTTTACAGATAAATCAGATCTTGTTAAACATGAAAGACGCCACACAGGAGAGAAGCCATATTCGTGTTTAGAATGTGGGAAACTTTTTTCAGATAAATCGAGTCTTCTAAAACATAAGAAGAATCACACATGAGAGAAGCTGCATTCAGAATGAGAAATTTTTTTTTGTTTCTAAAGCCATAATTAGGGGTCATTAGTGAAGTCACACAAGAGAGAAGCCATATGGCCAAAATATAAGGAAACAATATATCACTGGGTCATAGACATGGTTTTCATTTCAGGTTGTATATTTGGATATAAAAGCTTAATTGATGTCACATAACGGCTTCTATAAAACATCTGATAAATCCTGTTTAGGAAGACATATATTCTGTTCATGACTTATATTTTAATCCTTACAGTTAACCCTTTCAGCCCCGGAGGGTTTTTTGCATTTTCATTTTTTACTCCCTGCCTTTCCAGGACTTTTTTATTTTTACGTTTACATAGCCGTATGAGCGCTTGTTTTTTGCGGGACGAGTTGCATTTTCTAACTCCACCATTTAATATTGCAAACAATGTAGGGGGAGATGTAAAAAAATTCCATGTGGGGTAAAATTGAAAAAATAACGCAATCACGCAGCAGTATTATGTTTTGTTTTTACCATGTTCCTTATACGGTAAAACTGACCTGTTACTTTCATTCTCCAGGTCAGTACAATTATGGCCATACCACATATGTATAGTTTTTATTGCATTTTAATACAAAAAAAAAACTTTGAAAAAAATATATTTTTTTCTTTTCATCGCCATATTGTGACCTCTATAATTTTTATGTGTACGGAGCTGTTTTAGTTGTCATTTTTTGAGGGATGATCTGTAGTTTTCATTCATACCATTCTGGGTTATTTTTTTGCTCACTTTTTTTAATTTATTTTATTTAATTTTACCTTATTTAATTTTTTGTGGGATGTGAAGAGACCAAAAAACTGCTAATCAACCATTTTGCCTTTTTTTTTTTTTTTCGTTTTTCCATTTGCCAGATCTGAAAAATATTTAATAGTTTAAACGTATGGGTGCTTTCACACGTGGCGATACCCATGATGTGTATTTTTTTTATAGTTTCCATTTTTTTATTTACAATTTGGGGAAAGCGGGTGATTTTTTTGATTTTTAAATTATTTTTTCTAAACTTTTTTTACAGTATATTATAGTTCCCATAGGGAACTATAAAAGCAATAATCAGATTGCTTCTCTCATACACCAACATTGGAGTGTATGAGAGTTACAATGTATTTCTATGAAGCCCTGCCATAGGCAGGGGCTTCATAGGAGCTAACATGCGGCAGCTCCAGTTCAATACGGAGGACTGAGGCTGCCGCACAATGCATCCGGCTCCCCTGATCCTCATGTTTGACCATAGTTATCGCCAGCAGGCACCTGGCAGCTATCGTGCATAAGAGAGCTTTTTGTTCCTTCCAGAAATTAAGTAAAACATTCTCAACCTTCCTGATCTCTTTACTCCAGGCTAAATACATCTCAGGACATTTGGAAAGATCTAGGGAATGGAGATGATATTCAACATTACAGTAAAGCTCATAACAGACACTGGAAGAAGGAGACCTGATTATAATTACCAAAGAACAAACCTTTGGAGTAAGAAGGAATCTGAAGTACCGACCCATTGATGACAAGACTAGGATCTCCCTGTTCTTATGGCAGATGTCAAGGCCAGATGGGAATAACCTCTTTAGGTTAGGTATTTATGTGGGCCCTCCTCCAGAGGTTCAAAGGGAGATGATCTTAAAACTTTTAGGACTAAGGTCAAGTCCTATTTTGACACAGATTCTGAGTATGGAAGGCTACACCTTAGCAAACCTTTCAGGAATCTTTTCATCAAGGACTATTGTGACAAGGATAAACCTGCAGAATGGGAAAAATTTCGACTTTTTACATTGATATTCTAAGGCCTTTTCCAAAATTGTCTTGGAGGAAGCCTAAGAGAATACAAGAATCCACCCCTTAATAGAATACAAGTTGAATAGATTCACTTGATCCTTGTGTAAGCCCTTTAGGTGGAGACCTAGCTACGACAAGGTCTTCTAGACTATATGTCTTAGAGAACATTAGGTTGATTTTGTGGTTGTATGGTTGAGTCTCCACAGGTTCTGGCAGAGTCCAGTACTCTAGACACACACAATTTGCATTAGGGGGAGTCTTTAGATACACCCTTGACTCATTTGAATGAGCTGGGATCAAAATGAACTTTTTATGAATTGCAAACAACAGTGTGGCAAAGGTCTTCATGATTTAATAAAAAAGGCTTCAAGATAGTTAAAGAAGCTGGTCAAACTTCAGGCTGTCAAACTGAACCTCTTCAGGTCTTGGCAGAGTTCAGTGTCCTAGTGTCACGGCGGGCGTGCACTCAGACTCACAGATAACCCACCAACCAGGCTCTGGGCGAGAGACAGGGGAAGGGTCACCTCCTAGCTAATCCCTGACCTCTTTCCCTGCACTGCTCAGCCCACATGCAGACCTTAATGGTAGGTATGATGTGTCCCCGTGTCTGGGCTGAATTCACCCTAAATTCCCTGAGATGGTGAAGAGGGGAAATAGGAGCAGCCTGCTCGCACAAAACCTGGATGGGAGAGATGACACAAAACAACCAAACTAGAAATCACACTTATCTTTCTGAGCTGGAACAGACAACCTTCCTTCCTAGCTTCCAAGACCACAATGATTCCTATAATCTGCTCAGAGCACTGGGCTGGTATGCTATTTAAACTAATGACCCCACCCAGTGCACCTGATGAGAGGCGGATCCAGCACGGCTCCAAAACAAATACTAAACTCGTGCTGCTATCCTGGCCGACCTCCGCACATCGTCAGAGCGTGGCATGACACCTAGACACACACAAACTGCAGTAGGAGAAGCCTTTAAGTTATAATCTTGACTCAACTGAATGAGTTAGGAAAAATGATCTTTTGGCAGATTGAGGCTCAAAGTGTGGTAGGATCTTCATGACAACATCAGAGAGGCCTCTAGATAGCAACCTTCAGGCTATCAGGCTCAATCTTTACAAATATTGGCAGAGTTGAATGCTCTACATATCAAGGGTCTACACTGGGGAAAGTCTCAGTAACACCCTTGACTCACCAGCATGTGGGGAACCATGACCTCTCTGGCCCAAACAGTATGATGGCTGTACTGTTGTCTGGTCTAGCTTGATTTTCATCAATACCCTAATTATCATGGAAACTGGAGGAAAAATGTAGGCCAGCCTGAACCTCCAAGGAATGGACAAGGTATCTGCTGCCATGGGATTGTCCGCCTAAAAAAAGGGAAAGGAAGGTTTCCATCTTGACACTGAACCTGATTCCACTGAGCAATTTGTTTGAAGATCTCTGGATTCAGAGACCATTCTCCTGGAAAGGCTAGACCTTGACTGTCGGTCAGCAACAATGTTGAAGGAGCCTCAAACAAGTAAAGCAGACCGGTTTCTCTCCATGTCATGATCTTTCTAATTTCTTTAAGAAGGGTTTCTGATTTGGTGCCACCTTGCTTATAATGTCTGCTCTTACACTGACTGTTTTGTCAAGTCTGTGGGGTGAGACAGACACAATCTTCTATAGCATTAAAGTCTTTGGGGTTTGAGGAAAGAGACTTCTCAAGGGACTCCAAGGGCTCAATGACTATATGCCCCTCTAGGTGCATTTCTCAACCTAGTTCAGAGCCATTATTAGTAGAGATAAGCAAATCGAAGCAGAGGAAGTTTAATTTGATCCAAATTTCAGGCTTTATTTGATTCGCACCTAATCCGAATTTCCTCGTGCTTCGTGGTAACGAATTGCATTTTAAAAGGGCTGCTGCACGTGTGAGGACATGGGACAAGGCACTCTAGGAAGGCGGGATCACCCACAATGCCATGCATGCAGCCAATCAGCAGGCAGCCAGCCCTGTGATGTCATAGCCCTATAAATAGCCTCAGCCATCTTGGATTCAGCCATTCTCCAGTGTACTTAGTGCAGGGAAAGATGTCAGCAGGCGCTAGGGACAATTCTAGGAAAAACCTTATTGTGCTAAAAATAGCGATTCAAAAGTACAGGGATAGATTAAACAAGGTGTAGGGAAAGGATAGGGAGGAACCATTTCACAACTGTTATGTAGAACAGGGTTCAGTGGGTGAGGTTACAGCCTAGGTAATAGGAACAATCCTATTACACCTTGCTGCACTGACTGGGGATCCAAATAGCCATTATACAGCTCTGTAATTCCAGCAAACCGTTTTTGTTATTGGGGTGCAAGTGCTATTTGATACAGCCATTAACAGGGTTTATTACAAGGAATTATTTATACAGTATGTCTTATTTGCCCTTGTGCGGTGCAGTTATATGTTGTAAATCCCTTTTTGCCGTGTAGTCGTGGCAAAAGAAAAATATTTTTGCCATTCAGCGCTGCAGTTATATGTCGAAAATCTTTTAGTGGCGTATATAAGTGGAAAAAGAAAAATATATTCGCCGTTCATTGCTGCAGTTATATGTTGAAAAGCCTATAGACTTTCACACATCTCCGACCCAAAAAGCACTAGAATGCCTCCACCACAGGAGACTTCAGCGATTGATCTGTTCAATAGACTAGTGATAGACCAATTTGAGAAATTGCAGGAAGCCAATATAAAAGGGCCCATAAATTTAAGTAAAGATCAGATGGATGCTCTAAAAAATCTAGAATCAGACAAGAATATTGTTTGCAAGCCATCTGACAAAGGGGGAAATATCGTAATCATGGACCATCCTATCTATTACAATATGTGCCTTAAACTACTAGATGATAGAACATGTTATTCCATCCTGCCGTCAAACCCTACAGCTGAGTTCTCTGACCACTTGGAGTCTATCCTTATAGAGGCCCTTGATAAGGGTCTGATTTCCAAGGATGAGATGACTTTTTTGGTACCATTGCACCCTCAGATTCCCACTTTTTACTCACTTCCCAAAATTCTTAAGGGGTACCCTCCCCTCAAGGGCCGCCCCATTGTATCCGGGTTAGGATCAATTACTCACAGTCTCAGCACATATGTAGATAACATTCTGCGTCCCTTTGTATCAGCACTACCCTCTTATATTAGAGACACAACAGACCTTATACTCAAGATCGACAACATACAAGTAGATGATAGGGTTCTGTTGGCGTCCATTGATGTGGAGGCATTGTACACCAGCATCCCTCATAATTGGGGGATTAAGGCGTTGAATATTTCCTCAGCACAAGAGGAACTCAGTATAAGTCTCACTCTGATTTTGTTATCCAGTCACTCAAATTCATACTGACGCACAATTATTTTGTGTTTGGGACGCGTTTCCTCCACCAGCTCAGGGGTACGGCAATGGGTAGCCCTTGTGCGCCCAGTTATGCCAACCTATTCCTGGGCTGGTGGGAGGACACCATCGTGTTTAATGAGCCATGTCGTCAATGGGCCCAAAATATCCTATTCTGGGGGAGATACATTGACGACGTGTTTATCATATGGGATGGCACCAGTGAGTCCTTCTCCGATTTTGTTACTTACCTCAACATCAACAATATAGGTCTCAGGTTCACCTTTGAAAGCGACAGAGATAGGATTGCCTTTTTGGATATACGCATTACTAAGCGTCAGGGTGAACTGCATACCGAAACTTACAGGAAACCGACGGCCACCAATAGCCTTTTGCGGTGGGATAGCTATCACCCTGAGAGTTTTAGACGCGGTATCCCAAAAGGACAGTACCTCAGAGTCAGACGAAATTGTTCCTCATTTGAATCGTTCCATCACCAGGCAGCAGACATGTGCAAGAGATTCCAACAACGGGGATATCCCAATCGAGTCTTGAGGGATGCATTTTTACACTCCAGTAAAACGGAACGCCAAGCCCTATTAGTAAACAAGACCCGGAATGCTAAAAAAGGAGATAACACCATCAGAATTATCGGCACTTTTGATCACCAAAATCAGAAAGTTAGGGGTATCCTAAGTAGATTTTGGGATGTTCTCCTGACCGATCCAGATATTAAGGATGTGCTCCCCCCCAGACCAGCGATCACATATAGACGTGGACGCTCCTTAAAGGACAGATTGGTACACAGTCACTACCAAAGACCAACAGGAATCACCACATGGTTTAATCCCAAACCAACGGGTACTTTTAACTGTGGTGGAAACTGTATTTGCTGCCCATTCATCTTAAAATCCAAAGTGTTTACTAGTGTCAGCACTGGAATAACATATACTATACAGGACTTTGCCAACTGTCGCACCCAAGGGGTGGTCTACCTATGTACCTGTAGTTGCCCTTTGAGTTACGTGGGAAAAACCAAACGTGAACTCAGGAGACGGGTTGGGGAACACTTAGGTGATGTCAGGAACCGTAGAGACAAACTGATCGCACGTCATGTGCTTGAGGTACATGATGGCGACGTGAGTACACTAAAATTCCAGGTCATTGAAGTTATAATAGGATTCTCCGCAAGGAAGCTCAGTGGATATACCGCCTCAAAACAGTGTTTCCAATGGGACTAAATGAACAGATTTCCTTTGGGTGTTTTATTTAGTCTCCTTGACTTTATTCATGCAGTAGCCAACACTATGGTTATCCTTTACAAATGTAAATCAGCCTTATATCGGACCGCAATTGGTCCAGTTAGATAGATATATCAATATGGGGGGCCTGTTCCTTTGACATAATTTTATGTTTATACAGTTTATATCCAGCCTCTCTACACCCCCCCTTTAATATACATGTGGGAAGATCGTTTTTAAGATGCACAGTTCTATAATATGTGGCCCAAGAACCTATATATCTATTATTACTCCCCTCCCCCTTTCTAATCATGGTGACAGTATCTATCTGCCGTCCTGATTCTCCTCCCACCTCCCTGCATGCGGTTCACAGGCAGGATATGATGTTGTGAGTGAATGCCGGCTCACTTCCGGTTTCGGAATCACATGTGCGTTCCACCAAGCGCCGCGTGCGTTCCAAAGACCGGAAGTGGAGTTTTTCTCGATTCTATGGCACTAATAGGGTAATCCAGGAGGCAGGGCTCAAATCTAGGCGCCAAAACCAGGTATTTGAATCACCTATCGAGCAATACCTATGCACCTTACTATACCAGGAGGTCTGCTATGCAATTATCAGAGTTTTTGCCCACTACTATCAGTTGGGCATCTATCTATTATTGAAACCTGCAAGAACCTATCATCTATCCTGAGTCCCCTGATGAACCAGCCTTTATTACGTCTGGGGAAACGCGTCGGGACAATTTGCCAAGAAGGGACGAACATCATTGATCCTTTTAGGCAGGGTATCAATAGGCGACAGTGAGGGTTTAGCCACCGAGAGGTGGGGTCGCCCTTTTCGGGGCGGGTGCTCCACCTGTAGGCAGGGGTACATTGAGGGTTGTATTAGGGATATTGTTCCCTTCCCCTTATCCACCACCTCTCTATCTACCGTTTGGCCAGGTCCACAGTCATTTAACTGTAAG
The DNA here is from genome assembly GCF_905171765.1 of Bufo bufo. Taxonomy (NCBI): domain Eukaryota; kingdom Metazoa; phylum Chordata; class Amphibia; order Anura; family Bufonidae; genus Bufo; species Bufo bufo. Next base: position 33,584 of record NW_024400047.1, read on the forward strand.
TTGCCGCAAATTTTTCTATACATCGGACTTCATTATCCTGATACGTCCAAGTAAGGCCTTGTCTATTCATTTGACATAGCCTAACATATATACTAAGATGGGGTATTATTTTAACCAACAGCAGTAAAAGTTATGTTTTATATGAAAAGTCATGTTTCTCTGTGATGTCTATATTGAAACTTTTCATAACCCTATAAATTCCACTGTGATTTGTATGACCCCCTAGTAGCAGCACCAGCCTCTCCCTGCTCTGCTATGCCCCTTCTCCAAATCCTTATTATGAAATCTTTCTCATTAGGATAAAACACATCATCAGCTCCGACGAGCCCCCGGCCAAGTGTGGAAGTGGCGTCCGAGATCCCCAAGGGCCAAGTAACTGTAAGTGTTCATATGAAATATGTTTGTATACACATATAGCCTACACTGTGCCCCACAATATACAGTATACCGCTACACTGTGCCCCAAAATATACAGTTTCTTCTGTAAAAGTCATTAAGTGTCATGGGGGGGCCCCTTATTGTTTTTCGCCCCAGGGCCCCATTTCACCTAGAACCGGCCCTGTGTGCTCCTCCAAGGCCGATCCTGCACCTCCATAACCGATCCTGCCAGCCGCATACTTTCTAGCCATCCAACACTCCTTGATCGAGAGGATCCAACGGGCCAGCACGCCAGCTCCAGAGGAGGCAGCCCATCTGCCAATGAAGCAGGGGCATTGTTACCACCAACAGTGGATCTATGTCCCAGTCTCCCAGCGACTGCCTGTACTACAGCATCACCATGACCACCCCACAGCAGGCCACCGAGGTAGGCGCAACACCATTGAATGCATCCTACATCGGTTTTGGTGGCCCTCTTTGAAGATCCCAGCAGACGTGTCTTCAATGCTTGTGAAGTTTTATTGCATGTAACAATATGTCCATAGAAAGGACGCGTTTCGGCTCAATTGCCTTTCTCAACAGATAAATATACATGGTCAGCAGCTCATATATACAGTCATGGCCAAAAGTTTTGAGAATGACACAAATATTAGTTTTCACAAAGTTTGCTGCTAAACTGCTTTTAGATCTTTGTTTCAGTTGTTTCTGTGATGTAGTGAAATATAATTACACGCACTTCATACGTTTCAAAGGCTTTTATCGACAATTACATGACATTTATGCAAAGAGTCAGTATTTGCAGTGTTGGCCCTTCTTTTTCAGGACCTCTGCAATTCGACTGGGCATGCTCTCGATCAACTTCTGGGCCAATTCCTGACTGATAGCAACCCATTCTTTCATAATAACTTCTTGGAGTTTGTCAGAATTAGTGGGTTTTTGTTTGTCCACCCGCCTCTTGAGGATTAACCACAAGTTCTCAATGGGATTAAGATCTGGGGAGTTTCCAGGCCATGGACCCAAAATGTCAACGTTTTGGTCCCCGAGCCACTTAGTTATCACTTTTGCCTTATGGCACGGTGCTCCATTGTGCTGGAAAATGCATTGTTCTTCACCAAACTGTTGTTGGATTGTTGGAAGAAGTTGCTGTTGGAGGGTGTTTTGGTACCATTCTTTATTCATGGCTGTGTTTTTGGGCAAAAATGTGAGTGAGCCCACTCCTTTGGATGAGAAGCAACCCCACACATGAATGGTCTCAGGGTGCTTTACTGTTGGCATGACACAGGACTGATGGTAGCGCTCACCTTTTCTTCTCCGGACAAGCCTTTTTCCAGATGCCCCAAACAATCGGAAAGAGGCTTCATCGGAGAATATGACTTTGCCCCAGTCCTCAGCAGTCCATTCACCATACTTTCTGCAGAAGATCAATCTGTCCCTGATGTTTTTTTTGGAGAGAAGTGGCTTCTTTGCTGCCCTTCTTGACACCAGGCCATCTTCCAAAAGTCTTCGCCTCACCGTGCATGCAGATGCGCTCACACCTGCCTGCTGCCATTCCTGAGCAAGCTCTGCACTGGTGGCACTCCGATCCCGCAGCCGAATCCTCTTTAGGAGACGATCCTGGCGCTTGCTGGACTTTCTTGGACACCCTGAAGCCTTCTTAACAAGAATTGAACCTCTTTCCTTGAAGTTCTTGATGATCCTATAAATTGTTGATTGAGGTGCAATCTTAGTAGCCACAATATCCTTGCCTGTGAAGCCATTTTTATGCAACGCAATGATGGCTGCACGCGTTTCTTTGCAGGTCACCATGGTTAACAATGGAAGAACAATGATTTCAAGCATCACCCTCCTTTTAACATGTCAAGTCTGCCATTTTAACCCAATCAACCTGACATAATGATCTCCAGCCTTGTTCTCGCCAACATTCTCACCTGAGTTAACAAGACGATTACTGAAATTATCTCAGCAGGTCCTTTAATGACAGCAATGAAATGGAGTGGAAAGTTTTTTCTGGGATTAAGTTAATTTTCATGGCAAAGAAGGACTATGCAATTCATCTGATCACTCTTCATAACATTTTGGAGTATATGCAAATTGCTATTATAAAAACTTAAGCAGCAACTTTTCCAATTTCCAATATTTATGTTATTCTCAAAACTTTTGGCCACGACTGTATACACATATCAATGATTAAAGAAAGGAACCTCCCAGTGACGTAAACGCCCAGAATAGGGGCGGTACATGCATAGTCACATGGTAACATAATCAAGGTAGTCAATCAAAGAATCAGAAAAGCGCAACAGGTATCAAAATACATGTCAATAACAATGAAATACTTATAAATATCGTTATTAAATACCAATACAGCTGAGGTACTCCTTCATTTATATGGTGGATGTCTAGAAAAAATGATGCAAAAAGTTACAAAAATTAGTATAAATAAAATGGTGAACAGAAAATAGCACTAATAGAAATCAGATATGCATAATTTCATAGTCGCGATTAAGGCCTCTCGGATGAAGGGTATCAAGGGTATGAATCCAGTATGCCTCCCGGCGCAAAAGTAGTTTTTTGATATCGCCGCCCCGCCTGGGTCTAGAAATCTGTTCTATAACCTGGAACTTTAATTGAGCGATTGTATGGTTAAACTTATCAAAATGGGAGGGAACTGGTAAAAGTAAATTTTTCGTCCTAATGGTGGATTTGTGTTTTCCAATGCGGTCTTTGACACTCTGCATAGTTTCCCCAATGTATAACAGCCCACAGGGACATTTTATTAGATATATAACATTGGCTGATTCGCATGTGAAAAAGCCATCAACTGCGTATGTGCGTGCAGTGTGTGGGTGGTAAACATTGGGCCCTTTGATGACATTGGAGCACTGGAAACAATGGAGACACGGAAAAGTGCCCTTCCGCTGTGTAGCCAGTACCCCCTGTTTGAGAGTACCACGGGTGCTCCCAATATCCGCACGCACTAGCTTGTCTCTATAACTTTTTTTTTTTTTATTACAGATAAGGGGCGGATTTTGGAATTCCCTGACTTGGGGGTATGCTTTACCTAACAGACACCAATGTTTCTCCACAATATTATCTAGTTTAGAATTAAATGGGTGGTATTTGTGAATCAATGCTACTCGTAGACTTTTGTCATGTTTATTTTCAGAGCTACGAGGAGTTTCTACGAGGGTACCCACCATCTATCCTAACAAACACCTTAAATGAGTTAGAAAAGGGCCCAATGTTTACCACCCACACACTGCACGCACATACGCAGTTGATGGCTTTTTCACATGCGAATCAGCCAATGTTATATATCTTATAAAATGTCCCTGTGGGCTGTTATACATTGGGGAAACTATGCAGAGTGTCAAAGACCGCATTGGAAAACACAAATCCACCATTAGGACGAAAAATTTACTTTTACCAGTTCCCTCCCATTTTGATAAGTTTAACCATACAATCGCTCAATTAAAGTTCCAGGTTATAGAACAGATTTCTAGACCCAGGCGGGGCGGCGATATCAAAAAACTACTTTTGCGCCGGGAGGCATACTGGATTCATACCCTTGATACCCTTCATCCGAGAGGCCTTAATCGCGACTATGAAATTATGCATATCTGATTTCTATTAGTGCTATTTTCTGTTCACCATTTTATTTATACTAATTTTTGTAACTTTTTGCATCATTTTTTCTAGACATCCACCATATAAATGAAGGAGTACCTCAGCTGTATTGGTATTTAATAACGATATTTATAAGTATTTCATTGTTATTGACATGTATTTTGATACCTGTTGCGCTTTTCTGATTCTTTGATTGACTACCTTGATTATGTTACCATGTGACTATGCATGTACCGCCCCTATTCTGGGCGTTTACGTCACTGGGAGGTTCCTTTCTTTAATCATTGATATGTGTATATATATGAGCTGCTGACCATGTATATCTATCTGTTGAGAAAGGCAATTGAGCCGAAACGCGTCCTTTCTATGGACATATTGTTACATGCAATAAAACTTCACAAGCATTGAAGACACGTCTGCTGGGATCTTCTTTCCATTACACGTGGTAATTATCCTATCCCGTGCGGCGTGCACCTCAGCGTGTGCCGGCCAACTTCTTTTATATTGGTGGCCCTCTTTGGCAGCCGACGTACGCTCCTTCATCGAGTCTTGTTCCGTGTGTGCGCTCTACAAACGTCCCACCTCAAAACCTGTTGGGTTATTGCAGCCTCTGCCAGTGCCAACCCTTCCATGGCGCAACATAGCCATGGATTTCATTGTGGACTTACCGCCTTCACAAGCCTGTGCCACCATCATGGTGGTGGTGGACAGATGTACCAAGATGTCCCACTTCATTCCGACCTCCGGTCTCCCGACGGCCAAACAAACCTCGAAGTTGTTCCTCCAACACGTGTTCCGGTTGCACGAGCTCCCTGATTCCATCGTCTCAGACCGGGGCTTGCAATTCACCTCCCGCTTTTGGACCCAGTTTTGCCATAGCCTTCATATCACTTGCAGCCTGTCTTCTGCCTATCACCTCCAGTCCAATGGGCAGACCGAAAGGACCAACCAAACCCTCGAGCAGTTCCTTCGCTGTTACACATCCCATCTGCAAGACGACTGGGTGAGCCATCTCCCCTTCGCGGAATTTACCTTCAACAATCAGCTTCATTCCTCCACCGGGCTCTCACCATTCTATGCCAACTATGGCTATCATCCCTCAACTCTCCCGGATCTCCCCCTTGATGTCCCAGTGCCTGAAGTGGCTCAACGGTTCCGCCTCCTACGAGAACTGAGGCGGACCGTAACGCAAGAACTCCAGCAGCGGCACAAGACGCAGGCAGACCGTAGACTCACAGAGTTCCTCAGATACAAAGACGGGGACAAGGTGTGGCTTTCCACACAGCACCTCAAGCTGTCCTGTCCCTCCCGAAAACAGGGACCCCGTTACCTTGGTCCCTTCGAGATCGTGAGTATGGTCAACAATGTTGCAGCCAAGCTCCGGTTGCCTACTTCCCTGGGAATCCACCCGGTATTCCATGTGTCCTTGTTGAAACCACACCGTGCCAACCCGTTCCCGGGCCGGGCGCCTGCTCCACCACCTCCCAGCCAGGTGAATAACGATGACGAGTACGAAGTCCAGGAGATCCTGGACTCCTGCCGCCGGTGTGGGGTTCTGGAGTATCTCGTCCACTGGAAGGGGTACGGTCCCGAGGAGCATTCCTGGGAGCCCTCGGGGAATGTCCATGCGGCCGCCAAGGTGCGGGCGTTCCATCGGGCGCACCCCGAGAGGCCTTCCCAGGGTCGTGTCCGGAGGCCGCTCCTTGGTGGGGGGCTCTGTCAGGAAGCAGGGGATGTTACCTCTACTTGGGGACCGCGGGCACGGCGCAGGGCACAGGTTCCCCTTCAGCTCGGTAGAACACCTGGTGCCCGAGGTGCGGGTGCGCAAGTCACGCAGCGTGTGCGCATGCGCAGTACGCAGGCTGCGCGCGCGTCCTTGGGAGAATAGCGTTCCTGCATTATCCGGCTGTCAGGTTCGAGCCTTACTGGGGGAGGTTCCCAGTACACACCTTCCATCTTCCTCGCCTGCAATTGGTTCCCGGGGAGGGAGGCCTCCTGGTTGCCTTGGGGACCCAGGGTTGGTCCTACCTTCCCTGGTTATAAAGACCTGGCCTGGAGGGCATCCGGTTCCGGCGCTGGTATGAGGAGACGCGTGTAGCGGAGCTCCGCCACCTTTCCCTAACAGCCTTACCCTCCGATTACCGCCTACGGGCTCAAGTAACCACACTAAGTGTGGCAAGTGTTGGCAGGCAGCGCTGTGTGCATGGAGAGGTACCTGCTACGTAGCGGGAAGAAACCGGAGGACGGAGAAGAGCCGCGGCCGGAGCCGCTGCATAAAGAGGCCAAGATGGCGGCCGAGATTGAGACCACGCCGCGGGTAGTTGAATTGAATCAGCCCCTGATATCCTCACAAGAGGACTTGTTCCAGTCTACCCCGCTGCCAGCTGCAGATCTCAAAAGGCTGGCATTAGAGGTTGCGGCCCACCTGGCACCTGATCTCAAATCTACGCTGGCGGCGACGATACAGGATTCCCTTACAGAGCTGCAGGAAGCCTACAGCCAGCAGGGGTACCGAATAGACGAACTGGAGCAGAGGACGTCATGCGTGGAAGAAGACATGCAGGGCACACAGTCACGTATAAAAGTGCTGATGCAGACGGTGAATGAGCTAAAGGATAAGGTCGACGACCTTGAAAACCGCTCACGTCGCAGTAACCTCAGGTTAGTGGGTCTCCCTCAGGACATACCGGGCACAGAGCTTAAGCACATTTGTGAGTCAGAACTCCCCAGAGCGCTGGGACTGTCGATTCCCCGCAAAGTGGAAAGAGCGCATAGGCTGGGGTCCCTGCAGAGCCCTCCGGAGGGACCCAAGGAGTTGGCTAACCGTCCACAGAGAGGCAGACAGGTCATAATGAAATACCTTGATTTCTCTGATAAAGAGGACATTATACGCGCTTTCAGGGCGCGAAAAGAGCCTCTAACCTATAGGGGGCAGAAGATCATGCTTTTTAATGATTACTCGGCAGTGATCACTAAGAAAAGAAGAGGTATTAGCGAAATATGCACTTCACTGTTCCAGAGGAAAATCTGTTTTCAACTACTATATCCGGCAGTGTTAAAAGTAAAGTGTGCAGATGGAGTCTACAGGAACTTTAATAATGCCTCAGATGCTGCAGCTTTTTTTGCTCAAGGCCCATATCTCACCGAGCCTGAAGATCCGGTGGAACAAGGAAGAAGAGGGTCACAGAGTCCACAATCAGGCTTTCAAGGGACTTCCAGAGGCAAGCCGCAACGGAGTGATGAGACCCTGCACTTTTTGTCTGGCAATCAGCGGAAGCAGCGAAAATGAGGGGCCTCATGTATCTGCGCCTTCGTAAAGGGGGATGTAAGAAATAAGTGAGGGGAATGAAGGAGCTGGTGGTTTTCAATCCTATAAGCTATTCAGGGGAAATGGTATGGGTTGGAAAGATGGTACCAGAAAAAAGTGAAGCCCAGGATGTAATGTTTGTTTCACTTGCCTTTACAGGTTACTCAGGGATGTTTGTTTCTGTTTTTTGTTTTAGTTATGTTAATGTTGTCCTGCCAATCTCTTTATCTCATACAGTGGGGGGGAAAACCTTCTAAAAATGTGGGGTAATGATTAAGATTGTAACGTGGAACGTCAAGGGCCTGCGCTCCCCGCAGAAACGCATAATGGTGCTGCGCCATCTCAAGCGCTTGAAGGCAGATATTGCGGTTCTGCAGGAAATGCATCTCCTGGAGGCGGATTTTATGAGAATGTCAAGGCTCTGGGTGGGCAAGGTATATGGTTCTCCGGCTATACAGGGCAAGGCAGGTGTGATCACACTGGTACACAAGAACTTACTACATAGGGTCCAAGGTTACACTGCTGATGATGAGGGCAGGATGTTGATTCTGACATTGAAAGATGGGAGCAGGAATCTCAACATATATAATGTTTATGCACCCAATGTACAGCAAGGTCGTTTTTTTGCCTCCCTGAGAGATAAGATACTGGCAGATCAGGTGGGCAATATATTGGTGGGAGGGGATTTTAATGCCACAATGGTGGAAAGTGAAGATCGTAAGCAGTCAGGGGCGGTGAGGAATAGGGCTCATGGGAGAGGTGGGGTTTTGTCTTCCCTTACAGAGGACATTGCTATGGTGGATACCTGGAGGATGTCACACCCGGATGAGAGGGACTTTACCCACTTCTCCCATGCGCAAAACTCGTGGTCCCGTATAGACTACTGGTTGGCTAAGCGAGAACTCTTATCCAGAGTTAGCGAGGTAGTTATTGAAAACCTGGTGATCTCAGATCATTCGCCAGTGGTTCTGTCTCTGGCGGATATGGAACCGAGAGGGACAGAATACATTTGGAAATTCCCGTCTTTCCTATCTGAGGATGAGACCTTTATAGAATTACTACGGGGTTGGTGGCTGGAATACAGCACTACTAATCAGGAGCATGAATCTGACCCTCTTCTTTTCTGGGAAGCAGGCAAATCAGTTATACGGGGCAGACTGATAGCATATATAACAGGCCTCAAGAAAGCTACAAAGGCACAATTTATTAAGTGTAGCCGGACAGTCCAGGATTTTTGTGCAATCTCCTTCGCCAGAGAACAAGGAAAAGTGGAGTGCAGCAAGAGAGGAGTTCGAGATTTGGGCAAAGAGAAAGGAAAGCCTTCACACAGCTAGATGGGAACTGGAGCTGCACAAGTTCGGTAATAAGGCAGGCAAACTCCTGGCAAATCTGGCTAAGGGGCGTAGACAAACAATCCCTATCACCCATCTACGTGACTCAGCAGGGAAAGTTAGGTCCCAACCCCCCGACATCCTAAAAATCTTTAGGAGTTACTATTCTGACCTATATAGTAGGCCTCCTGACAATGTAGGCTTGGGCCCTAGTATCTTGGAAGGCTTAAATCTCCCAGTGATAGCGCAGGAGGAACTAGACCAGCTTAATAGGCCCATCACGGAAGAGGAAATCTTGAAAACGATAGCACTGTTACCTGGGAATAAGGCACCGGGTCCGGATGGATACTCGGGTGACTTCTATAAAGCCCTTAAAGCACAAATATCACCGATACTATCTAAACTGGGAAATGTCCTCTTGCAGGGGGGGAGGTTATCTGCTCAAATGAATATGGCGCACATACGCATGCTCCCCAAGGAGGGTAAACCAGCAGAGGACCCCGCGTCGTACAGACCTATATCCCTCATTAATCAGGATGTTAAAATCCTCTCGAAACTTATGGCCAATAGATTAGCAAGCATCCTCCCGAGCCTGATCAGTCCATCACAGGTTGGTTTCGTTAGAAACCGGTCAGCAGTTACCAACATCCGTCGAGTCCTGGCGGTCTTGGATGAGGTGGGTCGAGGGAGGGGAGGTGTTTCGGCGCCCTCCATAGTCACTCTTGACGCTGAAAAAGCTTTTGATAAAGTACATTGGGAGTGGCTATGGAGGGTGTTGGATAAATTTGGGGTGAGAGGCTCTTTTAGGGAATACCTTACTCAGCTTTACACAACTCCTATGGCCAGGATAGGCATGCAAGGCTTTCTCTCTGACCCTTTTAGCTTACATAGGGGTACAAGGCAGGGCTGTCCTTTATCCCCCCTGTTGTTCGACCTGGCGGTAGAGCCTCTGGTTCATCTTCTAAACTCGGGCGGGATTTTCGAGGGTATTAAAATAGGGAACTCTGAACTGAAAGCTATCTTCTTTGCAGACGACATACTCTTATTTATGGGCAACCCTGTGACAGATCTACAGGCAGTACTGAGCAGCATTGCAAAATTTGGTCAGTTTTCAGGATTCACGTTAAATATAGCCAAGTGTGCTCTTCTACAGCTTGGGAGAGGGGAAACTATATTAAAGCCTGGGAGTACTTTAGAGGGGATACCGGTGGCTAAAGGTCACATTACATATTTAGGTATCAAGATAGGTCCTAGGGCAGAATCATTATACGGTCTGAATTATACCCCCTTATTAAGTAAAGTGACTAGGGAGCTGCGAGGATGGCAGAACCTGCCCCTGCCCCTACTAGGCAGAATTCATTTAGTCAAAATGATCAGCTTCTCCAGACTCCTTTATCCTCTCCAGACATTGCCCTTGCTGGTTAAGCATGTGGACGTCAGTAGACTCCATGGTGATGTGACACGCTTTATCTGGAAGGGAAAGAGACCACGTATAGGTCTGAGGAAGCTGATGGCCCTTAAACTGAAAGGGGGAATGAACATGCCAGATGTCAGGATGTATAACCAGGCATGTCTTCTTAGACACATTATTGACTGGCTGCGCCACACAAGTTTCCATTCTGATTATTCTTTGGAGAGGGAACTTTGCGCACCTTGGGATCCCTGCACCCTGTTACACACGGCCTTGAGAGCCCTACCCATGCATCTGCGGAATTCGATTACCTTCCGCCACACATGGGCAGCATGGAGAATTATTAGGAAGAGTCTACGACTGTGTCAGGGAGTCTCGAAATTCTTACCTCTGTGGGGGCATCCGGAATTTGAACAGGAAAGAAGGAATGCTCTTTTTAAGGAATGGAAGCAGAAAGGAATACTGACGGCCCAGCAGTTGTTACACAAGAATGAGAATAGATGGTTATCATGTCAGGAGGTTAGGGACGTTTATCACCTGAGTCCTTTTCAAACTATTCAATACTCCCAGGTTAATAAATTCTTAACCGATAGGCTGAGGGATGTCTCTAAGGAAATTGCGACGAATGACTTTGATAAGATAGTAATGAAGGGTACAGGCCCGCAATCCATTTCTCTATTGTACTCCCAATTAAGGGTGATTTTGGGGGATGGCCTGCCACATCTAGCTTTTCGCCCATGGGCTCGTATATTAGAGGACAACGAGGCAGGAGAGAAGATTCTAAAGGGCTGGTGGGCCATGAGGAATTCAGTCATAAATGAAGTTTGGAGGGACACACATTTCAGGATAATGCATAATGCTATTTATGCTTTTAACCTCCCGGCAGGCCCCAACAGGTTAGACAGGATTACTAGTTGTCCTAAGTGTAAGGTCATGCACACTGATCTATTTCATGGTCTTTGGTCATGCCCCCGCATACAGGATCTATGGAATCAGGTGGCCCAAATATCTAAGGATAGTTGGAATTTGACGGTCCCGTTGAACCCTATGACCTTTCTCTTTCATTATTGGGAGGAGCTAAAGGATGGGGTCCTTCTGGAGCGGAGACTGCCGACCCTTTTCCATGCACTCTGTATGGTAACTAAGAGGAGCATTTTACAACATTGGCTCCGGCCTTCGGTCCCCTCAAGGGATGACATATTAACATGCCTTAGAGAACTACTGAATCTGGAGCGAGGGGATGTTATGAAACATAAGGAAGAAAAGGGAGGCAAATTCCTAAAGAAGTGGAGAGGCTTTCTGACACAGTTCTTCTCTGACTCTGATATTGAACACATCATGAGACCCTTCACTTTGACAAAGTGGTATCTGGAGGAACAGTTGAAGGGGTCGCTAGGCCGATTGGCACAATAACAGGTTTCTTACAACCACCCACGACGTTACTAATATGATGATATCATTATTCTAGACCATGTCTGTCGAAAGGTATGGCGAATGTTCTGGCAGGAAGATAGTTAGTTTCGAATAGGGGTAGGGGGGGGAGGGAAATTGAGTTTTCTCAGATTGGGGGGGGGTTAATTTGAAGGGTTATGAAAATAATTGAAGTAAAGGACAACTTGTTTGGAGTCTCTACGGTATACATAGACATCAATGTCTGTTTTCTGAAAATATTTTGTAACAAACATGCAATGCTTTTGAATTGTACTTTGTATATGTCCTTTCTTTTGAAAAGAAAATTTTTTTCTTGAAAAAAAAAAAGACCTGGCCTGAGCTCTGGTTCATTGCTGAGTTATTCCACCTTATGGTGAACACCTAGCCTCCCTGCGGATCCTCCTATTTGCCTGTTGTTCCTTTGTATCCTTCCCGGTTACTGACCCTTGGACTGTCTTCCGCCTTTGAACCTTCACTGCCTGCCTCGACCCGGATTGGACATTGACTACCCCCTTGGATTATCCCTAAACTTGTACCACGTTTCTGGGCTGTCAGCTGCTTACTGCCAGTGGGTTCATCATCCCACTACTGGCTCCCTGGGACGTTTGACACAGACACCAGCAGCTAATGTCCGTGACTGGCGGTAACAATGATCTCAGAATTTTAACCCTTCAGATGCTGTGGTCAAACATGAGGATCAGGGGAGCCAAATGCATTGTGCGGCAGCCTCAGTCCTCCGCAATGAACTGAAGCTGCCGCATGTTAGCTCATATAATGCCCCTGCCTGTGGCAGGGCTTCATAGGAATACATTGTAACTCTCATACACTCCAATGTTGGTGAAGGAGAGAAGCAATTTGATGAATGCTTTTTATAGTTCTCTATGGGAACTATAATATACTGTAAAAAAAAAAAAAGTTTAATTTATTTTTTTAATCTAAAAAAATCGCCCCTTTCCCCAAAATGGAAATAAAAAAATGGAAACTATAAAAAATACACATCATGGGTATTGTCGCGTCCGAAAGCGCCCATACTTTTAAACTATTAAATATTTTTCAGATATGGCAAATGGCAAAACGGGAAAAAAAAGTCAATATGGTTGATTAGCCTCTTTTTGGTCTCTTCACCTCCCACAAAAAAAATGTAATAAAGTAAAAATTAATTTAAAAAAGTGATAAAACAAATACCCTAGAATGGTATGCATGAAAAACTACAGATCATCCCTCAAAAAATGAGCCCTCACACAGCGCTGTACACAAAAGTTATAGAGGTCACAATATGGCGATGAAAAGGAAATACTATACATATGTGGTATCACCATAATTGTACTGATCTGGAGAATGAAAGTAACAGGTCAGTTTTACCGTATAGAGAACACAGTTAAAAGAAAACATAAAATTGTTACGTAATTGCGTTATTTTTTACAATTTCACCCCACATGGAATTTTTATTCCTCACTACATCGTTTGCAATATTAAATGGTGGAGTTAGAAAATGCAACTTGTCCCGCAAAAAAAAGCGCTCATATGGCTATGTAAACGTAAAAATAAAAAAGTCTTGGAAAGGCAGGGGGTAAAAAATGAAAATGCGAAAAACCCTCTGGGGCTGAAAGGGTTAATTGTAAGGTTTAAAATATAAGTCAATTACAGAATATATGTCTTCCTAAACAGGATTTATCAGATGTTTTATAGAAGCCGTTATGTGACATCAATTAGGCTTTTATATCCAAATACACAACCTGAAATAAAAACAATGTCTATGACCCAGTGATATATTGTTTCCTTATATTGTGGCCATATGGCTTCTCTCTTGTGTGACTTCACTAATGACCCCCAATTATGGCTTTAGAAACAAAAACATTTTTCTCATTCTGAATGCAGCTTCTCTCATGTGTGATTCCTCTTATGTTTTAGAAGACTTGATTTTTCTGAAAAACATTTCCCACATTCTAAACATGTATATGCTTTCTCTCCTGTGTGACATTTTTCATGTTTAACAAGATTGTATTTCTGTGTAAAACATTTCCCACATTCTAAACATGTATATGCTTTCTCTCCTGTGTGACGTCTTTCATGTATAACAAGATATGATTTTCGTGTAAAACATTTCCCACATTCTGAACATGAATATGGCTTCTCTCCAGTGTGACATCTCTCATGTGTAACAAGACTTGATTTCCGTGTGAAACATTTCCCACATTCTGAACATGAATATGGCTTTTCCCCAGTGTGAATTCTCTCATGTTTAACTAGAGTGGATTTCTGTGTAAAACATTCCCCACATTCTGAACATGTATATGGCTTTTCCCCAGTGTGAATTCTCTTATGTTTAACAAGATTGGATTTCTGTGTAAAACATTTCCCACATTCTAAACATGTATATGCTTTCTCTCCTGTGTGACATCTCTCATGTTTAACAAGATTGGATTCTGTGTAAAACATTTTCCACATTCTAAACATGTATATGCTTTCTCTCCTGTGTGACATCTCTCATGTTTAACAAGATCTGATTTCTGTGTAAAACATTTCCCACATTCTAAACATGTATTTGGCTTTTCCCCAGTGTGAATTCTCTGATGTTTAAAAAGATTGGATTTCTGAGTAAAACTTTTCCCACATTCTAAACATGAATATGGTTTTTCTCCTGTGTGACATCTCTCATGTTTAACAAGATCTGATTTCTGTGTAAAACATTTCTCACATTCTAAACATGTATATGGCTTTTCCCCAGTGTGAATTCTCTTATGTTTAAAAAGATTGGATTTCTGTGTAAAACATTTCCCACATTCTAAACATGAATATGGTTTTTCCCCTGTGTGAATTCTCTCATGTTTAACAAGATTTGAATTCTCTGTAAAACATTTCCCACATTCTGAACGTGAATACATTTTCTTTCTTTTGTGACGTCTTCGGTGTGTAGAAAGTCCTGAGCGGTTTGTGGATTCTTTACCACAATGAAACCTTTTAACCCTTTTCTGACTTGTACTTGCGGTAACAATCGGTGATTGGTCAGGAGAAGGTTCCTCATAATTAGGAGGATTATATGACAGATCTGTACTGTGAAGTCCTGGATGTACATTAAGGTTTTCTCCTGAAGAGCACTGCATGAAATCTTCATCTTCTGCTTTATAATTTAGTGATAACATGAAGTTTCCCTCAGAATTCTTACTAGAATTATCTGTGAAGAGAAAAAAAATTTAATTTGTGTTCTGAGTAGATAAACTTATAAAGCTTTTTATAACTTACTGACAAAGTCCAGGATTCTGGTTTACATTTGGTCATGACTTTTATTACATAAAGTAATCATGACTTGATAAAGCTTAATTTTTGAAAAGCCAGATCATGTCTGGCCCCCAGCCCTGCATTCTACCAACAAAATTTTCCCCATCAACTCCAATTGGACATCCCTAATGCAAGTTCACTTAATAAGATCCGTCGCCAGTTTCTAGAATCTGTACTAAAGGTTTCCAGAACCTTGTTGGATCCATTACACTAACAATTCAGGACGTTCCACCAGGTTATTTAATGAATATTTTTTTATTTGTATTTTCATTACACACCTTTAGAGGAGTCTAAAGATTATAATCCAACAAAGGGACTTATGCGTCTACATTAGGAACATACACAGCACAATAACTCTATTAGGGCTATCTGATTCCTGTTTCTGGTCTACAGCTCCATGATCTTTATTGTAGTTTCATTATGTTCATTCAATTAATTCTTCTACATTTTTCTTTTATTTATACCTTCACTTTAATATAATTTTTCATATATGAGGATATATATTTCATCCTCAGTTATTCTGGTCCATTAGTCAGATGGAATTGTGATCTTCACTGGAATTGTTGGTACCATGTACAAATTTAGTTATCAATAGCTATTTTGGTAAAAGTACCTGGATCAAAGGGCTATTTTTTGATACCCATGTAGACTCCTATCATTGATAGAGTTGTTGTTTTTACCGTTTTATTAAGGTCAAAGAGTCAATATATACATAGATAAATGCTGTAAAGAAAAGCCCTCATTTAGGCCTGTTGGGCTCATGGTATTGAGCTATATATCCAGTGAGCTTCACTCTGTAGGAGTTTTTTTTTAATACAAATTACCCCCTCTCGGTCCTTAATCTTTTCCACCCCCCAGACTAATATATTTTCCATGAACATATTTTATATGTCTAGAGACTGACGTGTCTTTGTCAATCTCAATTGTGCTCAAATGGCCAGAAATGCGACGTCTTAATTCCTGTATTGTTTTTCCAACATATAATTTTGGGCACGGACATGCTGCTATATATATATCGCTCCCTGTGTCTTACAGGTGATAAGCTGTCTTATTTCATAGACCTTGTTGTCACTTGGATTGGTGAATTGTTTAATATGTGGGATAAACTTGCAAAAGGAACAGTCACCACAAAGTGCCGATCCCCAATATTTTTCTGATTTCAACATCCCCATTTTTTGCTTCTTGAAGGAAGCTATGAACCAATTGGTCTCTCAAATTTGGACCTCTACAATAAGTAATGCTTGGATTGTATGTCAAGACAGGTCTTAGCTCATTATCCGACTGTAAAATATGCCAATGTTTTTTGAGGATATGATATATCTCCTTATTATAACAGTCAAAAGTACCAATGCATCTGATGATGTCAGAATCTTTTTTTCGGGGGATCTTCAAATGGTCCTCTCTTCTCGTAGCTCTTGCTCTGTTAAATGCTTTTTTCAAGGGGTGTGTTGGATAGCCCCTATTTTTGAATCTATGAAACAATTCAGCACTTTCCTTTATAAAGGAAATCTCATTGGTACAGTTGCGTCGTGCTCTTAAATATTGGCCAATCGGGATACCCCCTTTTAAGGGGTGGTGGATGCCAGCTTGTCCAGTGCAAATAACTATTCATAGAGGTCATCTTCCTTTATATTTCTGTTTCCAATCTCCTGTCTTCCATTTTCTTAATTTTTAAATCTAAGAAACAGATCTCTTTCTCTTGAATTTCATAGGTGTACTTCATTCCAATATCTTTGTTATTTAAAGCTTGGGCAAATTTGTGAAAAAGTGCCTGTCCTCCATCCCATAGGAGTATGTTGTCTATATATCTTTCCCAAAAAAATAATATGGGGTACATATGACGACATCTCATCCGTGAAAACTAGATGGTGTTCCCACCACCCTAAATAAAGATTTGCATAAGAAGATGGGGCACATAATATCCCCATCGCGGTCCCAGTGGTCTGTTTGTAAAAGTGCTCCTAAAACAAAAAATAATTGTGCTCCAAAATAAATTCCAACATAGACATAACTAAACCATTGTGTTCCTCAAAGCTAATACTCTTTGTGCTCAAATATGATTTCACGGCCCGTAGACCTAGATGGTGTTGTATATTACTGTATAGTGATTCCACATCCAAGCTTGCCATAAGAGTGTTTGGTGTCAGTACAATATCATTTATCTTGAGAAGAAGATCTTTGGTGTCTTTAATATAGGAAGGTAGGGAGGTGACAAAAGGTATGAGGATCTGATCCACATATTCACTTATTTATCCCTTGTGTCAGACTGTCATTTCCAGACACAATATGTCTCCCTGGGATCAGGAAGTCCTATTCTTATGCACCTTAGGGAGTGCATAGAAGGTTGATATGATTAAGCTCTTGTTAAAAAGGTATTGAAATCTTATTTGGTTATACTTTTTTTTCTGTTTGGCCTGAAGAAGGAGTTGTTTTAAATCTTCCAGATAACCATTTGTAGGGTTTTCCTTGAGTATTTTGTATGTTTTCCTGTCTCTAAGCACCTGAATATCTAATCCACATAGTCCTCTTGTGTTTATCACTAGGTTTTATTATGATTGCAGCATTTGTTTTAGTTCCTCTAGGGCTATCTGTTTTCAGGGCTCAGGTTAGAGATAAATGATTCTTCCTCATTTTAGTGACTTAATATTTTGTGTTACTAACTGTACACAACGAGTCTATTTTCTCTAAACTGCGCAAAGATGGAGTCATTCTGGATTTTGGTTTTAAAGATGTAAAAGGAGGATCAGGAATGACCTCTTATCCTTCCATTTCTTAATCAGGGCTTTCCAATATTTCCACCCTTCTTTTTTTCATTTTCAAAATGTCTCTGTATGTCTGATTCCATTTGTTTCTGGTGTTTTGTGAAGGGCAACGTACGTGCAAAAAGGTTTTACATCTTGATCCACAAAAACGTATCACTTTGTGGTATTGGTAATAAATGACAGTCCACTACTCAGGAGCTTCATCTGTGGTATGGTTAATCTATACTGGATAAATTTACAATTTGAACATAATGAAACTACAATAAAGATTAAGTATAGTAAGGGAATTAAACATCATGGAGCTGTAGACGTCTGCCTAGGTAGACCTAAAGCCTACAGTGATCCTAATATATACTGTAAATGTGACTGATTGAACAGCATCTTAATATACATAAGAATAAATAAACGATAAATTGTGAACGGAGAATTCATTAAGCAAAATAAAAATATTTGCCACATAGTGCTTATTTTGTCAACATTTTTGTTCTACTGATTCTAATTTTCCTCACTTTTTATTGTTTGTTTAAATATTATTAATTTCTAATTGTGTGCTATACTATGTTGGAATCACCCATATTCCTATATAGAGTATCATACAATGACAATATACAAATCAAGCCTGGAATTAAGGAAATTAAGAAAACAAATATATAAAAAGGAGATATCTGGCCCTACTAATGAACATCTTATTTCACTGGAAAAGAGATTGATAAAAAGAGAATTAATAAACTATGATTGATGTGAGGTAAGATCGGACTCTGAGAAAAACTTTTTAAGTTTTTAAGTTAACTTTTAAGGAGATTTCCACTACCTCCGTAAACTTCTGTAGGAATACTGAAGGAAGTGCGGACTGAGAGCCTATCATACCTCACCAAGGTAAGATTCTGGATCGTATTGGCTGACCCCATTGCCATTAACACGAGTAGGCTTGAGACACTGGTTGAACGAAATGGATGATCCTGCCCCTAATCCTTAAAGAACCCTAAGATTAAACACTCGTGTTCGCAGTAGCTCCATCACCCCTGAAGACGCCACGATAGGTGGCGAAACATGTCGGGGGAGCTGCGATTAGGGTTTTAAACTAAAGAGGTCATATGTGGATGCAGCAGTGTATGCAATAGCAATACGGAGTGTACTGCAGGAACTCCAATAGTTGTGTATAAGCTAGAATACTACAGAGGTAGGGAAAATTAGGATTAGGGTTATATAGGGATACTAATACTATAAATCAGGGACAGTGACCCTTAGTGACATCCTACAACAGACCCTAATTACAATTACTTGGAGAGTCCTACTGTGACCAAGTGACAAGCTTGTCAGAAATATTGGGCATAAAAGGAATCCATCTTATAAAGGTCTATACAGATTACAATGTGGACTGATATATATGTGCTGTATTGGAGCCATTTTGTCTGGTTTTGAAAGGGCAGGATGAGTTCAAAATCTTTTGATTTCAAATAGCTAACTCCCAGATTAAGTATCTGTGTAGAAATGTTTGTATAGTTTACTATTGTGTGAGAGGTTTAGACAGATACAATAAAATGCATTTACTCAGATAAGACAATGGAGTAGAAACGTGCTGAGTTTTAGTTTATCTTCAGTGAATAGAAAGAGAGTGATTCACATCATTAGATGTTATATCCTACATGTTATTATGTTAAGATATAGAAAGTAAAGTATAATCATATAAGTGCCATATATATATATATATATATATATTTTTTTTTTTTCTAAGAGTCTCAATGTGTACGTGAAAGAATTACTTGAGTCTCAAGAAACTTTTTCTTGGGATGTAGACACAGGTGATTAGAAGCATATAGTGTGTCTTCACTCTAAGGCAATAGACCAAAGTATCACCAGAAATGGGTTTATCCCAATGAATGGAAAAGGGACTTTATAGTATTTGTCTTAATTAAATGGGTTTAGTCCTGGATTTAGAAATAGAATGGAGGTCTGGTGGAGTGGTATACTAAGGTGTCTGTGTGAATAGAGGGCTAATTCTTGATACACATTCTTATTTTCTTCTATTGTTAGGAAATGTTGTCCCAAAGTTTAGATTAAAAATCAATCTTGTTTTTCTCTCTTTTTAGGAAAATATAAGAATGAGCTGTACTTAAAAAATGTACTCATAGATCTCCAATGCCATCTAGTGGTAGAGTAAATAAAGACATGTGTTGTGAAATAGGTGGGGGAGTGAGAGATGATGTCACTGATTATTGATTAACCTGACCAAGTCCCGTCCTAAGGGGGATAAAAAGGCAGTATAAGCTGATAGGGGAATCATCACTTCGGGGGATCTTCCCGATCATCTCATTGAGGCCATCCATCCTATTTGATCCACCTACCTGAGGAAGCCATCTGACTAGAAATCCAGCTAGTAGAGGCAGCCATCTTGAAAATTCTTTCCAGCCAATTACCACACCCCAGGAGATAGGAGTCCACTGAATTACAGTCCTGAATATTGCAACTGATTTCTGCTAGCCGATACCCTGTTATAGTATAAACTTACCTATCTTTTATAGGAGAATATAATATATATTTAATTAACCATACTTTGTGTATAGACTCTGTCTCGGAATAAGGCTAGGCTGTAACTGCAGTATCATCCAGTATCATCCTAACTTTTCCAAATACAGGGAGATTTATAAAGACTGTTGAGAGAACACAGTATAATCTCCAAGGAACTGAGTTCAGTTCTAGGCCGGTATGGTTTATTATGTATATATCTGTATAGATATATAGATGAAATATGGTATAAACCAGATTTGGGTTTAGTCTGATATCTGTCGGCTGAGATCAATCAGGTATCAAATTGCTTTAAATATAATTGGAGGTATTGTCATAATAAGGCATTGTAGTGGATATATATACATACTCTAGATTACCTGGGCTTTCTTAAAAATTTGCATATCATTGATTGCATTTCAACTGTCACCAATATTCTTATATATATTAGTTTGCACTGTATTATTGTTATTTAATAAATATATATTTTGATTTACCACCGCCTTCTTTTTGTCGTCTAACTTAGCGCAGATCACAAGCTCGTTTTACCTTGGTATTTATGATAATAAGTTAGAATCTCCTTCATTACAGATTCTAATTTATTTACATAAATAATATAGACTGTCAATCGGAGACAGCATAAATATTCCGACAAGTTACAGTAACATACTAGCTCAATGTGAGCAATAATTTATATCAACTTATGTTAACCCTCTCTCCACAGTAACTGAGGGATATGAAGTGAATATCCCACAGAGATTTCCCACCTACTGATTATATGTGGAGAATCTTCAGAAGATTACTAACCACACAGTTAGGTCTCATGACCACTTTATTTTAATTAAAACATTGTTGGGTTGTTTCTTCTAAGAAAAATAATAAATGTTATGTTTTAAAAATTAAAAAGACCAGAAACAGGAATCAGATCGCACTAATAGGGTTATTGCGCTATGTATCATGAATTACTCCTGGGTCCAATGTGGGCATTTTGATTGTTACATTAGGAAGAGACCCAAATTTATAAGGCTGGTGCTCCTTCATTACATGTCACTGCACACACATGTATACACTGCACATGACGGCTCTTACCTTGTGATATAAGAGGCTGGTGCTCCTCCATTACATGTCACTGCACACACGTGTACACACTGCACATGACGGCTCTTACCTTGTGATATAAGAGGCTGGTGCTCCTTCATTACATGTCACTGCACACACGTGTATACACTGCACATGACGGCTCTTACCTTGTGATATAAGAGGCTGGTGCTCCTTCATTACATGTCACTGCACACACATGTATACACTGCACATGACGGCTCTTACCCTGTGATATAGGAGGCTGGTGCTCCTCCATTACATGTCACTGCACACACTGCACATGACGGCTCTTACCTTGTGATATAAGAGGCTGGTGCTCCTCCATTACATGTCACTGCACACACGTGTACACACTGCACATGACGGCTCTTACCCTGTGATATAAGAGGCTGGTGCTCCTCCATTACATGTCACTGCACACACGTGTATACACTGCACATGACGGCTCTTACCTTGTGATATAAGAGGCTGGTGCTCCTCCATTACATGTCACTGCACACACGTGTATACACTGTACATGACGGCTCTTACCTTGTGATATAAGAGGCTGGTGCTCCTCCATTACATGTCACTGCACACACGTGTATACACTGCACATGACGGGTCTTACCCTGTGATATAAGAGGCTGGTGCTCCTCCATTACATGTCACTGCACACACGTGTATACACTGCACATGACGGCTCTTACCTTGTGATATAAGAGGCTGGTGCTCCTCCATTACATGTCACTGCACACACGTGTATACACTGCACATGACGGCTCTTACCTTGTGATATAAGAGGCTGGTGCTCCTCCATTACATGTCACTGCACACACGTGTATACACTGTACATGACGGCTCTTACCTTGTGATATAAGAGGCTGGTGCTCCTCCATTACATGTCACTGCACACACGTGTATACACTGCACATGACGGGTCTTACCCTGTGATATAAGAGGCTGGTGCTCCTCCATTACATGTCACTGCACACACGTGTATACACTGCACATGACGGCTCTTACCTTGTGATATAAGAGGCTGGTGCTCCTCCATTACATGTCACTGCACACACGTGTATACACTGCACATGACGGCTCTTACCTTGTGATATAAGAGGCTGGTGCTCCTCCATTACATGTCACTGCACACACGTGTATACACTGCACATGACGGGTCTTACCCTGTGATATAAGAGGCTGGTGCTCCTCCATTACATGTCACTGCACACACGTGTATACACTGCACATGACGGCTCTTACCTTGTGATATAAGAGGCTGGTGCTCCTCCATTACATGTCACTGCACACACGTGTACAGGGAGTGCAGAATTATTAGGCAAGTTGTATTTTTGAGGATTAATTTTATTATTGAACAACAACCATGTTCTCAATGAACCCAAAAAACTCATTAATATCAAAGCTGAATATTTTTGGAAGTAGTTTTTAGTTTGTTTTTTGTTTTAGCTATTTTAGGGGGATATCTGTGTGTGCAGGTGACTATTACTGTGCATAATTATTAGGCAACTTAACAAAAAACAAATATATACCCATTTCAATTATTTATTTTTTACCAGTGAAACCAATATAACATCTCAACATTCACAAATATACATTTCTGACATTCAAAAACAAATCAGTGACCAATATAGCCACCTTTCTTTGCAAGGACACTCAAAAGCCTGCCATCCATGGATTCTGTCAGTGTTTTCATCTATTCACCATCAACATTGCGTGCAGCAGCAACCACAGCCTCCCAGACACTGTTCAGAGAGGTGTACTGTTTTCCCTCCTTGTAAATCTCACATTTGATGATGGACCACAGGTTCTCAATGGGGTTCAGATCAGGTGAACAAGGAGGCCATGTCATTAGATTTTCTTCTTTTATACCCTTTCTTGCCAGCCACGCTGTGAAGTACTTGGACGCGTGTGATGGAGCATTGTCCTGCATGAAAATCATGTTTTCTTGAAGGATGCAGACTTCTTCCTGTACCACTGCTTGAAGAAGGTGTCTTCCAGAAACTGGCAGTAGGACTGGGAGTTGAGCTTGACTCCATCCTCAACCCGAAAAGGCCCCACAAGCTCATCTTTGATGATACCAGCCCAACCAGTACTCCACCTCCACCTTGCTCT
>NW_024400048.1:0-56817 GCF_905171765.1 Bufo bufo
CTGGTTCGCCCTTTGACGTAATCGCACGCGCCTTCTCCAACTTCCCACTTAGGCTCCGGCCTGGTGCACCTGCCGACTCCTACCACCCCTGCAGAAGGGCCTGCCTCTTCCTCTGTCTGTCATTTTTAAAATGACCCTGTGCCAAACTCCCTAGAGAAGAGCAGTATTTGTGGAAGCAGGTGTATTGCAGGCCTCATTCAGAATTTTGTGGAAACCGGTGTATCGCAGGCCTCAATAAATATTTTGTGGAAGCAGAAATATAGAACCCCTTAATCAGTATTTTCTAGAAGCAGGTATAATCCTCCCCTCAATCAGTATTTTGTGGAAACAGGTAAATAAAACACCGGAATCAATATTTGGTGGAAGTAGGTATATCGCACCCCTCAAACAGTATTTTGTGGAAGCAGGTATATCAAACCCCTCAATCAGTATTTTGTGGAAGCAGATATATAGAACCCCTGAATCAATATTTGGTGGAAGCAGGTATATTGCACCCCTCAATCAGTATTTTGTGGAAGCCGATGTATCGCAGGCCTCAATCAATATTTGGTGGAAGCAGGTATATTGCACCCCTCAATCATTTTTTTTCCGGAAGCAGGTATATTGCACCCCTTAACCCCATAAGGACTGGGCTCATTTTCACCTTAAGGACCAGGCATTTTTTTGCAAATCTGACTGTCACTTTATGTGTGAATAACTTTAAAACGCTTTTACTTATCCAGGCCATTCTGAGACAGTTTTTTCGACACATATTGTACTTCATGACACTGGTAAAATGAAGTAAAAAAAAATCATTTTTATTTTAAATGAAATACCAAATTACCAATTTTTTTCTTAATTTGCAAATTTCCAAGTTTCAATTTCTCGACTTCTATAATACATAGTAATACCTCAAAAAATAGTTATTCATTTACATTCCCCATATGTCTACTTCATGTTTGGATCATTTTGGCAATGCCATTTTATTTTTTGGGGATGTTACAATTCTTAGAAGTTTAAAAACAAATGTTGAAATTTTTCAGAAATTTTCCAAAACCCACTTTTTAAGGACCAGTTCAGGTCTGAAGTGACTTTGTGAGGCTTACATAATAGAAACCACCCAAAAATGACCCCATCTAAGAAACTACACCCCTCAAGGTAATCCAAACTGATTTTACAAACTTTTTTTTACCCTTTAGGTGTTCCACAAGAGTTATTGGCAAAAGGAGATGAAATCTCCAAATTTAAATTTTTGGGCAAATTTCCCTTTTTAATCAATTTTTTTCCAGTAACAAAGCAAGAGTTAACAGCCAAACAAAACTCAATATTTATTGCCATGAGTCTGTAGTTTATAAAAACATCCCATATGTGGTCGTACACTACTGTATGGGCACACGGCAGGGCGCAGAATGAAAGGAACACCATATGGTTTGTGGAAGGCAGATTTTGCTCGACTGGTTTATGTCCCATTTGAAGCCCCCCTGATGGACCCCCAGAGTAGAAACTCCAAAAAAGTGACCCAATTTTGGAAACTACGGGATTTGGCAGTTTTGTTGGGGAATATTTTTAGGGTACATATGATTTTTGGTTGCTCTATATAAAATTTTTGTGAGGCAAGGTTACAAAAAATTTAAATTCTGAAATGTCATCTCCATTTGCCAATAAATCTTGTGGAACACCTAAAGGGTTAACAAAGTTAGTAAAATCAGTTTTGAATACCTTGAGGGGTGTAGTTTCTTAGATGGGGTCACTTTTAGGGAGTTTTTACTCTAGGGGTGCATCGGGGGGCTTCAAATGGGACATGATGTCAAAAAACCAGTCCAGCAAAACCTGCCTTCCAAAAACCATATGGCGCTCCTTTCCTTGTGCCCCTTGCCGTTTGGCCATACAGAATTTTACGACTACATATGGGGTGTTTCTCTAAACTACAGAATCAGAGCAATAAATATAGAGTTTTGTTTGACTGTTTACCCTTGCTTTGTTAACGGAGAAAATGGAAAAATGTATTTATTTGTTTGACTGTTCATTTGAGGGGTTAGGTCATGTGTTACTTTTATAGAGAAGATTCTTACGGACGCGACAATACCTAATATGTCAACTTTTTTAAATGTATTTAGGTTTTACACTATAATATCCTTTTTTAAACAAAAAAAAACATTTTAGTATCTCCATAGTCTGAGAGTCATTTTTTTTTTAGTTTTGAGACGATTGTCTTAGGTAGGGGCTCATCTTTTGCGGGATAAGAGGATGGTTTTATTGGCACTATTTTGGGGGGCATATGACTTTTTGATCGCTTGCTATTACACTTTTTGTGATGTAAGGTGACAAAAAATTTTGCTTTTTTTACACCATTTTTATATTTTTGACTATGTTTATCTGAGGGGTTAGGTCATGGGGTATTTTTATATAGCAGATTCTTACGGACGCGGCAATACCTAATATGTATACTTTTTTATTTATTTTAGTTTTACAATATAATATCATTTTTGAAAAAAAAATTGTTTTAGTGTATCAAGTCTGAGAACCATATTTTTTTATTTTTTTTCTGGGCGAATTGTCAGTGGCTAAATAAAATGCAAAATTGGGGAAGGGGATTATAAATTTTGTACTCCATGAAAGTGTTGTACTCCCTGAAGCAACTGTCAATGCAGAGGCCCGGATGATCAGAGCACGTGTCACAATAAGTGGTGGTGTCCTTCCGTATCCCCCTCCTGTGACACACTCTGCACTTTTTTGGGGTCCGTCTCTTCTTTCCAGTATGGGGGACCACACCTGGAAAGTGTTGGCCAGGGACGATCCTGGCTCCTCCAGTTCCCGAGGTACTCCGGCCTGTTCTTTCCCAGTCAGAAAAGATCAGGGCCTTGAGGAATGCCTCATAGAACTGGAGGAATTTTCCTGTGTTGCCAGCGCTACGGGACAGCACAAAAGAGTTGTACAAGGCAACCTGAACCAAGTAGACTGCAACTTTTTTGTACCATACCCAGGTTTTGCGCATGACGTTATATGGCTTAAGGACTTGATCAGAGAGATAAACTCCTCCCATATACCGATTGTAGTTGACCATACATTCGGGCTTGAGGATCGTTGCCGCGGTACCTCGCACAGGGACAGGGGTGATGCCATTACCGTGAATTGTGGACAGTACAAGGACATACCTCTTGTCCTTATATCTGACCAGCAACAGGTTTACACTGGTAAGGGCACAGGTCTCACCCCTGGGGATAGGTACCAGGAGTGGGTGGGTAGGGAGGCCGCGTTGATTTTTCCGCACGGTCCCACAAGCGGACGTGGATCTGGCGGCGAAGGACTGGAACAAAGGGATACTAGTATAAAAGTTATCCATGTACAGGTGGTAATCCTTATCTAGCAGTGGGTGCATAAGGTCCCACACAAGTTTCCCGCTAACACCCAGAGTGGGGGGACATTCTGGGGGTTCAATTCAGGAATTTTGCCCCTCGTACACACAAAACTTGTAAGTGTACCCTGAGGTACTCTCTCAAACTTTGTACAGCTTCACGCCATACCTCGCCCGCTTAGAAGGAACATACTGGTGGAAAATGAGTCTCTCTTTGAAATCAATGAAAGACTCATCAACAGCAACCTCTCTTCCAGGTACATAGGCCTCCAAAAATTTGGCCCCGAAGTGATCGATGACCGGCCTGATTTTGTACAGGCGGTCATAGGCAGGATCACCTTGGGGGGGACATGCTGCATTATTTGCATAATGCAGGCATTTCCGGATGGTCTCAAAATGGGAACGTGTCATGGCCATACAGTGGAGTGGGGTCTGGTATAGGACGTCCCCACTCCAGTCCTGCCTTACACTGGGTTTTTTGACTGGGCCCATGTGCAGCACGAGGTCCCAAAAGGTCCTCATCTCGGCTGCACTGACCGGAGTCCAGCCACCGGACCTAGCCAAAAAAGAGCCCGGGTGTTAAGCAATGAACTGTTGGGCGAACAAGTTCGTTTGCTCCACCATCAGATTCACAAAGTGGTCACACAAAAAAAAAAAAAAATAGTCATATTCAGTGAAGCTCACTGTGGGAATCTGGATCCTGGTTGGCCAACAAAGTCAGGAATCACGGGCTCAAAATCCTCTGGGGTACGCCAGACAAGTTCAACGGTAGGAGGCTGAACTGGACTTATCTGGTGGGCCGGAAAACTAGTATGAGCCCCAGGGCTGCTCATACTAGTGTGGGCTACAGTGTCCCTAGCATGGGGGTCCCCTGGCTCCGCCTGGTGGCGTCTCTGCCGCCTTGGGGGCTAATAATAACATAATAGAAATCACCCAAAAATGACCCCTTCTAAGAAACTACATCCCTCAAGGTAATCAAAACTGATTTTGCAAACTTTGTTTACCCTTTAGGTGTTCCACAAGAGTTATTGGCAAAAGGAGATGAAATTTCTGAATTTAAATTTTTGGGCAAATTTCCCTTTTTAATAAATTTTTCTCCATTAACAAAGCAAGGGTTAACAGACAAACAAAACTCAATATTTATTGCTTTGAGTCTGTAGTTTATAGAAACATCCCATATGTTGTCGTACACTACTGTACGGGCACACGGCAGGGCGCAGAAGGAAAGGAACACCATATGGTTTGTGGAAGGCAGATTTTGCTCGACCGGTTTATTTACACCATGTCCCATTTGAAGCCCCCCTGATGGACCCCTAGAGTAGAATCTCCAAAAAAGTGACCCCATTTTGGAAACTATGGGATTTGGCAGTTTTGTTGGGGAATATTTTTAGGGTACATATGATTTTTGGTTGCTCTATATAAAATTTTTGTGAGGCAAGGTTACAAAAAATGTAAATTCTGAAATGTCCCCTCATTTTCCAATAACTCTTGTGGAACACCTAAAGGGTTAACAAAGTTAGTAAAATCAGTTTTGAATACCTTGAGGGGTGTAGTTTCTTAGATGGGGTCACTTTTATGGAGTTTTTACTCTAGGGGTGCATCGGGGGGCTTCAAATGGGACATGATGTCAAAAAACCAGTCCAGCAAAACCTGCCTTCCAAAAATTATATGGCGCTCCTTTCCTTGTGCGCCTTGCCGTTTGGCCATACAGAATTTTACGACCACATATTGGGTGTTTCTCTAAACTACAGAATCAGGGCAATAAATATAGAGTTTTGTTTGACTGTTTACCCTTGCTTTGTTAACGGAAAAAATGGATTAAAATGGAAAATTTGACTGTTCATTTGAGGGGTTAGGTCATGTGTTACTTTTATAGAGCAGATTCTTACGGACGCGACAATATCTAATATGTCAACTTTTTTAAATGTATTTAGGTTTTACACTATAATTTTTAGCCGATTGTCTTAGGTAGGAGCTCATTTTTTGAGGGATGAGAGGATGGTTTTATTGGCACTATTTTGGGGTGCATATGACTTTTTGATCGCTTTCTATTACACTTTTTGTGATGTAAGGTGACAAAAAAAAGACTTTTTTCACACCGTTTTTATTTAATTTTTTTGACTATGTTCATCTGAGGGGTTAGGTCATGGGGTATTTTTATAGAGCAGATTCTTTCGGATGTGGCAATACCTAATATGTCTAATTTTTTTAAATTTATTTAGGTTTTACACTATAATATCCTTTTATAAACAAAAAAAAACATTTTAGTATCTCCATAGTCTGAGAGTCATTTTTTTTTGTTTTGAGCCGATTGTCTAATTTTTTGTTCATCTGAGGGGTTAGGTCATGTGGTATTTTATAGTTCAGGTTCTTACGGATGCGGCGATACCTAATATGTATACTTTTTTATTTATTTTAGCTTTACAAAATAATATAATTTTTTTTTTATAAATTTTTTGTTTTAGTGTCTCCATAGTTTTTTTTTTTTCTGTGTGATTGTCTGTGGCCATATAGAATACAAATTGGGGAAGGGAATTATAAATTTAGTACTCCATGGATGTGTGGTACTCCCTGAAGCAACCGTCAATGCAGATGCCCGGATGATCGGGGCACGTGTCACACTGAGTGGTGGTGTCCTTCCGTATCCCCTTCCTGTGACTGACACGACCATGGTCATGGTCGTGAATCTGGATCCGCATGCAGTTGCCTGCGGTTTGGTTTTATTGTTCAACCACTGGTGAGTGCTGTTAATATGTTGCTTTGCGTGTGGTTGCCGCTGGCAACATGATTGTACTTGGCAGTATAGCAGCCTGAGCTGTTGCTAGGCAGCTTGCTGTCAAGTGCATGCGGTTACACCTGGTTGGGTGTGTGTGTATGTATGCACTTTGTATGTCTGGTGTGCACGAGGTTTATGTAGGTGTGCACTGTGACACTTCCCTTCACTGTGGCTGCCCGTGGCAACGTTTGGTATTGTGTACATGTGGTGGCAGTGTCTCGGCCTTCTGGCTGACTCCCAGGACATGGTTGCCACGCATGTCGTTGCCTGCGGTAACAGCTGCAGTGTGATGTTTATTTGGACACTTCCCCTTTAAGTGGCTTTTTCCCTTGCCTGGTGTAGGAAGGGTTAACTCCATTCTTAGTTGGTGAACACTGGGTGTGCGTGTGGGTGTGGCCACTTGGGGCTATTTAGCTCCTGCTGGATGCCAGACTCTGAGGGGTACTTCAGCCATGGTTAGCTGAAGTCATCCTCCTGGTTATTACCATCTGTCAGTGAGGGCCCCCCTTGTGGTCATAAATTACATTACATGGTGTTATGAAGATGTGTGTGGTCTCCTTGTTATTGCAGCTTATGGTCCTGGGTTCCTGTGTGATGTGTGGTGTGTGCTGTCTTCGTTTGTGTTCTGGACAGCAGCACTAGCAGAAAAGTTCCAGGCTTTGTTGTCTGTGGCAGGTGAGTGTGGTGTTTGTTGCATTTACCTGCCATTGCCATAAGTTGTTTCTGTTCTCCTTGTAGCTTGGCCACTTTCGACTCCTGTTTCTCCGCGTCCAGGAGGAACGGGCTGTCTACCCAGCTCCTAGTTCAGGGATCGGCGGAGGGTCAGTAGGGATCCGAGGTTCAAGGGCGGCTCATGCAGATAGGAGTCAGGGTCAGATTAGGGAAGCTCTAGGAGGTGACCTGCTCCCTAATTTTGTGGTTCTGGCCAAGTAGCGACCTTTCCATCTTCTGGCATCGCACGGCTGAGGGTTTTCCCTATCCTCAGCCGTGACAGTGACACACTCTGCACTTTTCTTAGGACTGTCCCTTCTTTCCAGTATGGGGGACCACACCTGTAAAGTGTTGGCCAGGGAGGATCCGGGCGCCGCCAGTTCCCAAGGTACTCTGGCCTGCTCTTTCCTGGTCTGAAAAGATCAGGGCCTTGAGGACTGCCTCATAGAACTGCAGGAATTTCCCTGTTAAATACCAACAATAGCTGAGACCAGCAAATATCAACCGCGTGGTGAGACAACCATCAAACTCCTATACAAAGCAAAACAAACCCGCGGATAACGATCACATACAATTCTTTATTAGACAAATATGCTGACATACATGATAAAACACAATACAATCAAAACAGAGATGCAAAGGATTATGGATAAAAAACCTCCAAACCATAGGATATAACAGTAATAATGTTCCGTAAAGTCACTGCAGTATATGTGCTACACCAGAAAAAGGCAAATATGTATGCCGAAAAAAGCCCTGTGATCAAATGCAGATCAGCACGCCAAAAAGGTATATGCAGAACAGCCGGCATAAAGGATATAAAGAGTGCCACTATAATCCTGGCAAAAACACATAGACCGCAGTGACAGGCATAACATAAGAAAAATTATAACAATCCTGGCCGGAGGAACAGCCCTGACGTCCGTTTCGCTACACTAGCTTTTTCAAAGGGCACACTAAGGCTGCCAGAAGACCAACCCTATGTACCCAGCCCATCTTGCATCACCCAATCAAATTCAGATTCAAAAAGCGCTGCACCTGGAAGGCGCTAAAACATACCACATTGAAAATACACAGCAGGCGTGATTCATTATGCCGTAATTCAAGTGCGCCCAAGATCATGTGACCGCATGTTGACAGATAGAATACGTCATAACTCAGTGACCATACACCACACCTCCACAGAACCGGCAACCGATGACATGGTGTGACCGCAAACCGGAAGTGTTGAATGCACTGAAAGCGAAAGTGACGTCACACAGACAGTCACATTATCGGGATGGAAGCCTCTGCATAGCGGTCACCAAGCAACGTGTCACACATGATTGGCAGGTAATGAGAAACTTATAAACAAACAATACTAAGAACCAATGGATAAAAAGAGGTAGTATGTATATATGAGTACATCAAACACACTAAGAGAGTAGTATAACCTACTCATACCACAAATACATATACATATCAGCCCCAATTTCGTAACCATGAAAAAAAAGTGTAATATAAAGTGCCAGTGTTGAAAAAGAATGGAAAATAAGAAATATGGGGTGACATGTGACAAAAAGGACAAAGAAAAAGTGCAAAAAAGTGCTCTAGTGCAAAATAGTGCTCGAGTGCATAAATTATATGTAAATGTACAAGACCTGCAGACCATGATTATATTAGATATAGAGTTAAATAAGGTTATCAATAGAGTTGAGCGAACACCTGGATGTTCGGGTTCGACGAGTTCGGCCGAACTTTCGAAAAATGTTCGGGTTCGGGATCCGAACTCGACCCGAACTTCATCCCGAACCCGAACCCCATAGAAGTCAATGGGGACCCGAACTTTTGGGCACTAAAAAGGCTGTAAAACACACCCGGAAAGGGCTAGAGGGCTGCAAAAGGCAGCAAAATGTAGTTAAATCCCCTGCAAACAAATGTAGATAGGGAAATGATGAGTTAACATAAAATAAATAAAAATTAAACAATATTAATTGGAGTGAGGTCCCATAGCACAGAATCAGGCTTCAAGTCACCCACCAATGGAGAAGGTCACTTACTATTATTTTGACCACAGCACCCAGACAAAGGAGAGAGGTCCCACAGCAGAGAACCAGGCATCATATCACCCACCACAGGAGTAGGCCACCATTTAGTTACTTTGACCCCTACACCCAGACGGAGGAGAGAGGTTACACAGCAGAGAATCAGGCATTTAGATCACCCACCACAGGAGTAGGCCACCATTGAATCAGACCCCGGCAACCATGTCAGATGGCACAAGCATAAGCTTTATATCAATCAGCACAGGAGAAGGCGACTTTGACAGACTTTGACCCCTACACCCGGACGGAGGAGAGAGGTTTCAAAGCAGAGAATCAGGCATTTAGATCACCCACCACAGGAGTAGGCCCCAATTTAATGGGACCCCGGCAACCATGTCAGATGGCACAACCATCAGCTTCATATCAATCAGCACAGGAGAAGGCGACTTTGAAAGACTTTGACCCCTACACCCAGACGGAGGAGAGAGGTTTCACAGCAGAGAATCAGGCATTTAGATCACCCACCACAGGAGTAGGCCCCCATTGAATCAGACCCTGGCAACCATGTCAGATGGCACAACCATCAGCTTTATATCAATCAGCACAGGAGAAGCCACCATTGAGTTACTTTGACCCCTGCACCCAGGAAGAGGAGAGAGGCCCCACAGCACATATTCTGGCATCATATCAGCCACCACAGGAGAAGCCACCATTGAGTTACTTTGACCCCCGCACCCAGGAAGAGGAGAGAGGCACCACAGCACATATTCTGGCATCATATCAGCCACCACAGGAGAAGCCACCATTGAGTTACTTTGACCCCTGCACCCAGGAAGAGGAGAGAGGCCCCACAGCACATATTCTGGCATCATACTAACCACCACAGGAGAAGCCACCATTGAGTTACTTTGACCCCTGCACCCAGGAAGAGGAGAGAGGCCCTACAGCACATATTCTGGCATCATATCAGCCACCACAGGAGAAGCCACCATTGAGTTACTTTGACCCCCGCACCCAGGAAGAGGAGAGAGGCACCACAGCACATATTCTGGCATCATATCAGCCACCACAGGAGAAGCCACCATTGAGTTACTTTGACCCCCGCACCCAGGAAGAGGAGAGAGGCACCACAGCACATATTCAGGCATCATATCACACACCACAGGAGAAGGCCTCTTTCAGTGATTTAGGCCTTTGGACCCAGACAGAGGAGAGAGGCACCACAGCACATATTCTGGCATCATATCAGCCACCACAGGAGAAGCCACCATTGAGTTACTTTGACCCCTGCACCCAGGAAGAGGAGAGAGGCCCCACAGCACATATTCTGGCATCATATCAGCCACCACAGGAGAAGCCACCATTGAGTTACTTTGACCCCTGCACCCAGGAAGAGGAGAGAGGCCCCACAGCACATATTCTGGCATCATACTAACCACCACAGGAGAAGCCACCATTGAGTTACTTTGACCCCTGCACCCAGGAAGAGGAGAGAGGCCCCACAGCACATATTCTGGCATCATATCAGCCACCACAGGAGAAGCCACCATTGAGTTACTTTGACCCCCGCACCCAGGAAGAGGAGAGAGGCACCACAGCACATATTCTGGCATCATATCAGCCACCACAGGAGAAGCCACCATTGAGTTACTTTGACCCCCGCACCCAGGAAGAGGAGAGAGGCACCACAGCACATATTCAGGCATCATATCACACACCACAGGAGAAGGCCTCTTTCAGTGATTTAGGCCTTTGGACCCAGACAGAGGAGAGAGGCACCACAGCACATATTCTGGCATCATATCAGCCACCACAGGAGAAGCCACCATTGAGTTACTTTGACCCCTGCACCCAGGAAGAGGAGAGAGGCCCCACAGCACATATTCTGGCATCATATCAGCCACCACAGGAGAAGCCACCATTTAGTTACTTTGACCCCTGCACCCAGGAAGAGGAGAGAGGCACCACAGCACATATTCTGGCATCATATCAGCCACCACAGGAGAAGCCACCATTTAGTTACTTTGACCCCTTCACCCAAACAGAGGAGAGAGGTTCCACATCAGAGAATCAGGCATCATATCAACCACCACAGGAGTAGGACACAATTTAGTTTATTTGACCCCTGCACCCAGGAAGAGGAGAGAGGCCCCACAGCACATATTCTGGCATCATATCACACACCACAGGAGAAGGCCTCTTTCAGTGATTTAGGCCTTTGGACCCAGACAGAGGAGAGAGGTCAGAGATTAGCTTCATATCCCCCAGCACAGCAGAAGACCGCTTTATTTGACTTAGGCCTCAGCACCCAGACAGAAGACAGAGGTAGCATGGCAGAGGTTATGGCTTCATGTCACCCGTTAGTTTAACCGGCCACTTTCATCTGGTTAGGCCCCGGCGCCCAGACAGAGAAGAGTTTCATTCAACTGTGGGTTTCATAAAATTTGTATCAAATAAAGAAGTGGCCCGTAGCACAACAAGACATGTTTTAGGCAGTTAATAAGGACTACTCTGCACAAGGGAGGGACAGGTCCTGTGGGATCCATGCCTGGTTCATCTTTATGAAGGTCAGCTTGTCCACGTTGGCTGTGGACAGGCGGCTGCGCTTGTCAGTAATGACGCCCCCTGCCGTGCTGAATACGCGTTCAGATAAAACACTGGCCGCCGGGCAGGAAAGCACCTCCAAGGCATAACATGCTAACTCTGGCCACGTGGACAATTTCGAAACCCAGTAGTTGAATGGGGCCGAACCATCCGTCAGGATGTGGAGGGGTGTGCAGACATACTGTTCAACCATGTTAGTGAAATGCTGCCTCCTGCTAACACGTTCCGTATCAGGTGTCGGTGCAGATAGCTGTGGCGTGGAGACAAAACTTTTCCACATTTCTGCCATGCTAACCCTGCCCTCAGATGAGCTGGCCGTGACACAGCTGCGTTGGCGACCTCTTGCCACTCCTCTGCCTTCACCTTCCACCTGTTCCCCTGTGACATGTGGGAATGCTCTCAAGAGCGCCTCTATCAGCGTGCGCTTGTACTCGCGCATCTTACGGTCGCGCTCCAGTTCAGGAATTAAAGTGGGCACATTGTCTTTATACCGGGGATCCAGCAGGGTGGCCACCCAGTAGTCTGCACA
Organism: Bufo bufo; assembly: GCF_905171765.1. NCBI lineage: Eukaryota > Metazoa > Chordata > Amphibia > Anura > Bufonidae > Bufo > Bufo bufo. The sequence goes on from NW_024400048.1 coordinate 11,979, forward strand.
CGTTAAAACGTGGGCAACTCTGCTGTCGTTGCGCAGGCATTGGAGCATATATTCGCTCATGTGGGCCAGGCTACCCATGGGTAAGGACAAGCTGTCCTCTGTGGGAGGCGTATCGTCATCGTCCACCGTATCCCCCCAGCCACGCACCAGTGATGGGCCTGGGCTGCCACCCCGCTGTGAACTTGCGTCATCCTCGTCCCCCTCCACCTCCTCCTCCTCATCCTCCTCGTCCTCCAGTACAGTGCCTTGGCTGGCGACTTGTGAACCTGTCCTCTGCTGCTTAAACAAACCTCCCTCTGAGCCACTTCGAACAGACTGGCCCGAAAGTGTTAGAAACGAGCCCTCATCCTCCTCCTCCTCCTCCTCCACCTGGGCCACCTCCTCTAACATCATTGCCCTAAGTGTTTTCTCAAGGAGACATAGAAGTGGTATTGTAACGCTGATAACAGTGTCATCGCCACTGGCCATGTTGGTGGAGTACTCGAAACAGCGCAGCAGGGCACACAGGTCTCGCATGGAGGCCCAATCATTGGTGGTGAAGTGGTGCTGTTCGGCAGTACGACTGACGCGAGCGTGCTGCAGCTGAAACTCCACTATGGCCTGCTGCTGCTCGCACAGTCTCTCCAGCATGTGCAAGGTGGAGTTCCACCGGGTGGGCACGTCGCATATGAGGCGGTGAGCGGGAAGGCCGAAGTTCCTCTGTAGCGCAGACAGGCGAGCAGCGGCAGGATGTGAACGGCGGAAGCGCGCACAGACGGCCCGCACTTTATGCAGCAGCTCTGACATGTTGGGGTAGTGGTGAATGAACCTCTGCACCACCAAGTTCAGCACATGCGCCAGGCAAGGGATGTGCGTCAAACCGGCTAGTCCCAGAGCTGCCACGAGATTTCACCCATTATCGCATACCACCAGGCCTGGCTTGAGGCCCACCGGCAGAAACCACTCGTCGGTCTGTTGTTCAATACCCCGCCACAACTCCTTTGCGCTGTGGGGCCTGTCCCCCAAACATATGAGTTTCAGAATGGCCTGCTGACGTTTACCCCGGGCTGTGCTGAAGTTGGTGGTGAAGGTGTGTGGCTGACCGGATGAGCTGGTGGAAGCAGTGGAGGAGGAAGCCGAGTAGGAGGAGGAGGCTACAGGAGGCAGAGAATGATGCCCTGCGATCCTAGGGGGCGGAAGGACGTGCGCCAATGAAACTGTCCGCCGGGGGCCCAGCCGCCACTACATTCATCCAGTGTGCAGTTAGTGAGATATAGCGTCCCTGGCCGTGCTTACTGGTCCACGTATCTGTGGTTAGGTGGACCTTGCCACAAATGGCGTTGCGCAGTGCACACTTGATTTTATCGGACACTTGCATGTGCAGGGAAGGCACGGCTGTCTTGGAGAAGTAGTGGCGGCTGGGAACCACATACTGCGGGACAGCCATGGCCATCAGCTGTTTGAAGCTGTCTGTGTCCACCAGCCGGAATGACAGCATTTCAAAGGCCAGCAGTTTAGAAATGCTGGCGTTCAGGCCAAGGGCTCGAGGGTGACTCGGGGGGAATTTGCGCTTCCTCTCTAAGGTTTGAGATATTGAGAGCTGAACGCTGCTGTGTGATATAGTGGAGACGCTAGTTGACGGTGGCGGTGGTGGTGGTGTCGGTGGCACATCCTCTGTTTGCTGCTCGGCAGGTGGCAACATTCCTCTCGAGGCGGAAGCCGAGGCAGCAGCGGTAGAGGGAGCAGGGGGAGCCTCAGCGAGTGCCTGGTTTTTAAGGTGTGTACCCCACTGCAGTTCATGCTTTGCATGTAGATGCCTGGTCATGCAGGTTGTGCTGAGGTTCAGAACGTTAATGCCTCGCCTCAGGCTCTGATGGCAGAGCGTGCAAGTCACTCGGGTCTTGTCGGTAGGACATTGTTTAAAGAAGTGCCATGCCAGGGAACTCTTTGAAGCTGCCTTTGTGGGGCTGGGTCCCTGTTGGCGATGTCCAGTAGCAGGCGAACTCTGGGGGCGACGGCTCGTCTGCTTTGGCCCCCTGCTCCCTCTTTGGCTTCGCTGTTGTCTCGGTCTCACCACTACCTCTTCCTCTGAACTGTGAAAGTCATCGCCACGACCTTCAGTCCATGTGGGGTCTAAGACCTCATCGTCCTCTGCATCGTCTTCCACCCAGTCTCCCTCCCTGACCTCCTCCTGTTCAGTCTGCACACTGCAAAAAGACGCGGCAGTGGGCACCTGTGTTTCGTCATCATCAGAGAGTCGGTGACTCTGCTGTGGTGGTATTCCCATGTCCTCTTCATCTGGAGACATAAGTGGTTGTGCGTCAGTGCATGGTATGTCTTACTCCACTGGGGAAGGGCTAGGTGGACGCCCCTGGGAAACCCTGGAAGCAGAGTCTTCAAACAGAAGAAGAGACTGCTGCATAACTTGTGGCTCAGACCGTTTCCCTGATATGCTTGGGGGTGATGTGACAGACTGATGGGCTTGGTTTTCAGGTGCCACCTGTGCGCTTTCCGCAGAAGACTGGGTGGAAGACCATGTGGTGAACGTGCTGGAAGCACTGTCGGCCACCCAATCGATTAATGCCTGTACCTGCTCAGGCCTTACCATCCTAAGAGCGGCATTGGGCCCCACGAGATATTGCGGTACATTCTGCCGGCTAGTTGAGGGAGTTCGTTCCCTACTGTGTGCGCCTGGGGCCGAACGGCCACGTCCTCTACCAGCAACAGAGGCTCCACGGACACCACCACGACCGCGTCCTCGTCCCTTAATAGTATTTTTCTTCATTGTTGCGATTCAACTCGCACCACAATGAAATATATTATTTTTTATAAGCAAAATCCCCTCACTGGAATACTTTCAGTCTTTTGACTGTATGGATTACAGATGGAATGACTGTTATATGTGAGTACCGCTTTCTTTGACAGATTCTAGTATGGGTACATATATGTTTTCCCAACCCCAGCACATTAGTTTGCTAATTCCAGATGTATGAAACGCAGGCCTAACTGTATCTAGTATATTGAACGCCAGATAAACTAACTTGGCCTTTTTTAAATAAAAAAAAAATTCCCTCACTGGAATACTTTCAGTCTTTTGACTGTATGGATTACAGATGGAATGACTGTTATATGTGAGTACCGCTTTCTTTGACAGATTCTAGTATGGGTACATATATGTTTTCCCAACCCCAGCACATTAGTTTGCTAATTCCAGATGTATGAAACGCAGGCCTAACTGTATCTAGTATATTGAACGCCAGATAAACTAACTTGGCCTTTTTTAAATAAAAAAAAAATTCCCTCACTGGAATACTTTCAGTCTTTTGACTGTATGGATTACAGATGGAATGACTGTTATATGTGAGTACCGCTTTCTTTGACAGATTCTAGTATGGGTACATATATGTTTTCCCAACCCCAGCACATTAGTTTGCTAATTTCAGATGTATGAAACGCAGGCCTAACTGTATCTAGTATATTGAACGCCAGATAAACTAACTTGGCCTTTTTTAAATAAAAAAAATTCCCTCACTGGAATACTTTCAGTCTTTTGACTGTATGGATTACAGATGGAATGACTGTTATATGTGAGTACCGCTTTCTTTGACAGATTCTAGTATGGGTACATATATGTTTTCCCAACCCCAGCACATTAGTTTGCTAATTCCAGATGTATGAAACGCAGGCCTAACTGTATCTAGTATATTGAACGCCAGATAAACTAACTTGGCCTTTTTTAAATAAAATAAAAATTCCCTCACTGGAATACTTTCAGTCTTTTGACTGTATGGATTACAGATGGAATGACTGTTATATGTGAGTACCGCTTTCTTTGACAGATTCTAGTATGGGTACATATATGTTTTCCCAGCCCCAGCACATTAGTTTGCTAATTCCAGATGTATGAAACGCAGGCCTAACTGTATCTAGTATATTGAACGCCAGATAAACTAACTTGGCCTTTTTTAAATAAAAAAAATTCCCTCACTGGAATACTTTCAGTCTTTTGACTGTATGGATTACAGATGGAATGACTGTTATATGTGAGTACCGCTTTCTTTGACAGATTCTAGTATGGGTACATATATGTTTTCCCAACCCCAGCACATTAGTTTGCTAATTCCAGATGTATGAAACGCAGGCCTAACTGTATCTAGTATATTGAACGCCAGATAAACTAACTTGGCCTTTTTTAAATAAAAAAAAAATTCCCTCACTGGAATACTTTCAGTCTTTTGACTGTATGGATTACAGATGGAATGACTGTTATATGTGAGTACCGCTTTCTTTGACAGATTCTAGTATGGGTACATATATGTTTTCCCAACCCCAGCACATTAGTTTGCTAATTCCAGATGTATGAAACGCAGGCCTAACTGTATCTAGTATATTGAACGCCAGATAAACTAACTTGGCCTTTTTTAAATAAAAAAAATTCCCTCACTGGAATACTTTCAGTCTTTTGACTGTATGGATTACAGATGGAATGACTGTTATATGTGAGTACCGCTTTCTTTGACAGATTCTAGTATGGGTACATATATGTTTTCCCAACCCCAGCACATTAGTTTGCTAATTCCAGATGTATGAAACGCAGGCCTAACTGTATCTAGTATATTGAACGCCAGATAAACTAACTTGGCCTTTTTTAAATAAAAAAAATTCCCTCACTGGAATACTTTCAGTCTTTTGACTGTATGGATTACAGATGGAATGACTGTTATATGTGAGTACCGCTTTCTTTGACAGATTCTAGTATGGGTACATATATGTTTTCCCAACCCCAGCACATTAGTTTGCTAATTCCAGATGTATGAAACGCAGGCCTAACTGTATCTAGTATATTGAACGCCAGATAAACTAACTTGGCCTTTTTTAAATAAAAAAAATCCCCTCACTGGAATACTTTCAGTCTTTTGACTGTATGGATTACAGATGGAATGACTGTTATATGTGAGTACCGCTTTCTTTGACAGATTCTAGTATGGGTACATATATGTTTTCCCAACCCCAGCACATTAGTTTGCTAATTCCAGATGTATGAAACGCAGGCCTAACTGTATCTAGTATATTGAACGCCAGATAAACTAACTTGGCCTTTTTTAAATAAAAAAAATCCCCTCACTGGAATACTTTCAGTCTTTTGACTGTATGGATTACAGATGGAATGACTGTTATATGTGAGTACCGCTTTCTTTGACAGATTCTAGTATGGGTACATATATGTTTTCCCAACCCCAGCACATTAGTTTGCTAATTCCAGATGTATGAAACGCAGGCCTAACTGTATCTAGTATATTGAACGCCAGATAAACTAACTTGGCCTTTTTTAAATAAAATAAAAATTCCCTCACTGGAATACTTTATGGCTTTTCACTGTATGGATTACAGGTGGACTGGTATTAGTAGGGGTGACACAAGCACACCCAAGTCCCTGATGTAGGATTTCTATGGCACAGACCACTATTACAAGTGATTAATGGACGTTGGGAGAGATTGTGCTGCAGCACTAGTCCCAAGATGGCTGCCGCCTATCAGCCCAGTAACATGTGCCACAAAATGGTCTGCACAACCTTTAAAAAAAATAGCCTTGGACTGTGCTGCTAAATCGCTATTGGTCTGAATCCCAGGTGTAGATGTCTGACTTGTTTGGAGCTTTGGAATGCACACTGTGGCAGCTTCTGCTGCAGCACTACAAGTCGCAAAATGGCGGCCGGCGGTCAGCCCAGGTACATGTGGATGGAAAAATCACTCTGGCCACTCTAAAAATAGCCAATCCCTATCAAAAAAGCAGCTCAGCTGCAGTTGTTCAGATGAATCACAGGTGGAGGAGAGAAATTTGCTTCCAGTTATTCAATTATCCCTGCCTATTCTCGCCCTAGCATCAGCTGCGTCTATCCCTGTTCTATTCACATCGGGAGTGAGCACGTCCCGACGTGCGCACAAGCTTATAAAGAGGCTGAGTCACATGCTGCACTTGGCCAATCACAGCCTTGCCAATAGTAGGCATGGCTGCGATGGCATCTTAGGGCAAGTAGTATGATGCATGTTGATTGGCTGCTTTGCAGCCTTTCAAAATGCGCCAAAATACATGCCGAACGACGAACCCGAACCCGAACTTTTACGAAAAAGTTCGGGTTCGGGTCCGTGTCACGAACACCCCAAAATTCGGTACGGACCCGAACTATGCTCGAACTGTTCGCTCAACACTACTGCCAAGGTTTCCAGAGAAGGCTGAAGTTTCTGTAAGAGTGGTTTTCCCATGCGGACATTTCTTCAAACCTGTAAATGGAATCAATTTTGTTAAGCCAGTGCTCAAGCGGAGGAAGGTCATGGGTTAGCCAGTACCTGGGTATCAATAGATGGGCCGCCGTCAGTAGTTTTTTGAACAGTTTTAGTGGTAAGGAACCGAGTAAATGTGAATGAAGTCCCAAGAGAGCAATTTTGGGACAAGGGGAAAGATGTGTTTTGCAAATCAAGTTGCAATGTTTAAATATTGTGGACCACCATAAAATAATCAATGGACAAGTCCACCAGATGTGATAAAACGTCCCCTTTCCAGATTCACATCTCCAGCATACTTCAGAACCCAAGGATGAGAAACGGCAGGTTACTTCTGGGGTTTTGTTTATATCTGTTTTTCTGGATTCTGACGCATCTGGACAAAGAATGGGGATCAATAAAGAGGCGTTGTTGAGACTTTACAGTAAATGGCATGCCCAGGTCCCTCTCCCAAGAGCCAATAAAGGATGGTTTAGGCATATCGACAGGTGGTGTGAGTCTCCTGTAAATGAGGGAGATGAGTTTTCAGGGGGGAGGGTTTGCACAAATAAGGCTTTCAAACCATGTTAGAGGTCTGAGCATATCACTATATTGGATATTTTTAGAGATAAAGGATTGGAGGAAAGCTATGAAAAATATGGAAGGAGTGATTGTAGGGAAAAGGCTTTTTTTCATCTTCTCTGAATAGGGAGATCACTGGAAGTGTGGAGTTTCTGATTGAGAGTGGGAGGCTTTGTGACAGTTCTAACAGGGCCAAATTCAAAAGGTCTCTCATTTGAATAAGGGGAGAGGGTGTGGGAACTGCTAAGGCCGATTTTTTAAATTTATCCCAAGCTTCCAGGGTGGCCCTGATATTTAGATTGTGGTAAGTACAATTTGGGAGGGATTTTTTAGGGTGTATTAGGAGAACTCTAAACAATGAAAGGAATAAAGAGGATTCCATTCCAACCCAAGATTTGGATGATGTTTCCCTAAACCAGTCTACGACTCTAGACAGTAAGCTAGCCATGTTATAGGTCGCTGGATCAGGAAGGTTAATGCCGCCTGAGGATTTAGGTCTCTGTAGGGTATGGAAGTTAATGCAAGCTTTTTTCTTGTTCCAGATGAAGTTTCGGACACTTCTATTAATGGATTGAAAATAGGTGTTGGGGATAGGGAGGGGTAGGACCTTTGTAAATAATTTAATTTTTGCAAGACCAGGGAGGTGAAAAGGTTTTTTTTCGGCCAAACCATGAAAGTGTTGGGAAGTACAAGTTATCAATTTGGGATTGCATGGATTGTAGTAGGGGGACATAGTTGAGATTGAATAAGTTGGAAAGGTCCGGGCCAATTTTGACTCCCAAATATGTGATGGTGGGTGAGTCCCAGTTTAAGGGTGAGCGTGAAGCTAGCTTAGATCTAGTATGTGGGGGTAGACCTATAGCTAGGACGTGGGATTTCTTCATGTTAATTTTGAAGTTAGATAGGGGGCTAGATTTTTCTAGATGATCATAGATGCGTGGGTAGAGAAATGGAGGGGTTGGTAGTTATAAGTAGTAGGTCATCAGCAAAAGCAGCGGCTTTATGTTTATGGCCCCCTAAATCGATGCCTTCAATCAAGGAGTCTTGGCGAATGGATTGTAGTAGGGGTTCCATGACCAGAACAAAAACCAGAGGGGTTAACGGGCAGCCTTGGCGGGTGCCATTTTTGATGGGGAAAGGAGGGGAGAATGTGTCATTTACCAGCACCGACGCCGAGGCATTAAGGTACATTGAAAAGACCGCTTGTATGAAGGGGTTTGGGAGCCCAAATTTCATCATGACAAGACGCATAAAGTCCCAATTGACTCTGTCAAATGCTTTTTCGGCATCAGTGCTGACAAGGACTAATGGATAAGATTTTCACAATAAGCGGGGTCTTTCTCTGTTTTAGGGATAATTGAGATATGTGCTCTGGTCATGTCTTGAGTTAAGGGTGTTCCCTTCAGGGATTGATTAAAGAGTAAAAGTAAATGGGGAGCAAGGAGTTCACAAAAGGTGCGGTAGTATATGACTGATAGCCCATCGGGCCCGGGGGCTTTATTTCTGGGGAGTTGTTTTATAGCCCCTTTCACTTCGAAAAGTGTAAAAGGGGATTCTAGAGAGAACTTTTGAGAATGGTTCAGGTTTGGGAGAGATAGGGATTGGAGAAATTTTGGAATTGTTTCTAGATGGGAGGGAGTTCCTATTTGGGAGTGCTTTTGGGGATGTTATATAAAGTGTGGTAAAAGTCTTGAAATTGAGAGGCTATATTTTTGGTCTTGGTAACAGTTTCCCCTCTTTTGGTATGCAGTTTACATATATGGTTATGAGATCTCCATTGTTTTATCCTGTTCATCCATGGGCAAAAAACTTAAATTGGGAGTTGAGAAAATGTTTGGCTGAGGCATTATTTAGTAGGTTTTTTAATTCGGATCGAAGTCTGGTGAGTTCAACTAATTGTGGGTCAGAGAGGGTTTGTTTATGTTGGGTCTCTAGTTTTTTTTAATATAAAGGAGCAAAGTATCTATTTGGGCCGATCTTAACTTTTTAGCATAGGAGCCTAGACTGATAAGTTGTCCTCGCATAAAGGCTTTATGAGTATCCCATAACAAATGGGGGGAGGTTTCCGGGAGGGCGTTCAGAGTGAAGAAGTCTTCTAGGACTTTTTTTAGTTTGGAGATATAGTTTGGGTTGGAAAGGAGTTGTTCATTAAGTCTCCATCTAAATGCTCTGGGAGGGGGTATTGTAGGGGAGATGGAAATGAATATAGGGGCATGGTCGGACATGTGAATTGAGTCAATGCAGGGGTCTTTACATGATTGAATATGCTCCTTAGACACTAATAAATAATCAAGTCTTTGGTAAGAACCATGCAAATTAGAATAAAAGGTATAATCCTTTACAGATGGGTTTAATACTCTCCAAATGTCGACCAGGTCTAATTCAGCTAGTAAATTGTTAATTGAGCGGAGTGCTCGTTTGGATAGTGCAGATTTACTAGTGGATGAGTCTAAAGACAAGTCTAGAGTGACATTAAAATCACTGCCCAAGATCAGTATGCCTTCTTGAAAGGGGGATATAATTGGGATGAGGTCTTTGAGCCAAGTAGCCTGGTCGACATTTGGGGCATATATATTAACAAAAGTGTACATACAATTATCAATGGTGCCCTTGAGTAACAAGTATCTACCTTCAACATCTTGTTGGTGGGAACAGTATTGGAAGGGTGTATTTCTATGAAAACCAATGCTGATCCCTCTAGAGGCAGATGAATTAGATCCGCAATGGTACCATACGGGAAAGTTGGAGCGAGAAAGATCTGGATATCTATTAAATTTAAAGTGGGTTTCTTGTAGGAACAGAATTGAGGTCTGTTTTTTTTTTCATGAAAGATAATATTTGACATCTTTTAGAAGGCGAATTGAAGCCTTTGACATTAAATGATGCGATCTTCCAATTAGTCATCATTTCGATTAAAAGAAGTCCCAATCTATCCGACCCGATACAATTATATCTCCTCCGGCCAGTAGGGCCGACTCAGAAATCTCTGTGATGATTCGCTTAAACATAGTGTGATATAGCAGGTCCACAGAATAAAAATAATAACATGTGAGGTATTAACGAAATACCATAAGAACATAAAAAACATTAACAAGTGCGCGCATGCGCATAATAGTACGATAGTAACCATGGGGGAAGTGGAATTCAGGATTATCGCCCTGAGATACAACTATCGTCAAGTAAAAAATCGCTTTGGTAATTAATAGAGATGGGGAGTATATAAGATTGACATAAAAGAGAAAGATCAATAGAGAGAGGAATCATGGTTTAGAAAAGGAGAGAGGATAGAAGAATGGGAGGAGCCGAGAGAGAGGGTAAGTATGGATAGATAGACCAGATAAACCTAGAGTCCACGGTTTCTTAATCTCCCATAGGCAGACGTCTTGGTGTGGATAAGGAAACATCTCTCCTTTGCTTGCCGGCTCTAGGGGTACGTTGTTTCTCCCAGTGGTCAGCGATAGGTAAAATCGGAAGGGAAGAAAGAACTTGTACTATGTCCCAATTCTGGATGTTTAGCGGGCTGATGTTCAGGTGGTCATATACTTGATCCAGATCTGCGTATGAAGAGACAGCCATCCTGCGACCCTCATAAAAAAAATTATATGCCAAAAGGGAAGGTCCATCTGTATAGGATGCCATGGGATCTGAGCCAATCAGTTAGACGTTTCAGATTTCTTCTTTTGTGAAGAGTGGTTTGGGCTAGATCTTGGAAAATAGAGACGGTATATCCATCCCAAGTAATCTCTCCAGACTGATGAGCTTCAGTAAGGATGGCCTCCTTAACTGGGAAGGTAAGAAATTTGCTAATTATATCCCTCGGAGGGGCGTTTGTGGCCAGTTTAGGTCTTAACGCCCTGTGCGCCCTCTCTAGGATCACATCGTGGGCAGAATCCGGACCCAAGAGGGATAGGCAGATTTGAGTTATTGTATGCAGGATGTCACCCGTAGCAACAGATTCCGGTATACCGCGGAAGCGCAGGTTACTGTGTCTGCCGCGGTTTTCTTGATCTTCCAGGGCACAGTATAAGGTGTTTAGATTCAACTGAATAGTGCAGATGTGTTGGGAGACCGCTTGTTGGTGCTTTAAAATAGCAGCCTGAGAGTCCTCTAGAGCCTCTACCCTCCGTCCTATATGTTTAATGTCCTGTTTGATGGCAGATAGGTCAGAACTTATGGGTTCAAGGGCTGCTGATAGAGAGGACATTAGCGTATCTTTGAAGTAAGCCCTGGATAGAGGAAGTGTATTCGGCTCCTCATCTCCCTCCGCTTCAGCTTCGGGCTGTTCCTTTTGTGAGCGGTTGCTCGAGCGCGGGGAGACCGGCGCCATCTTGCTCTCCCTAGCCACATAAGAGGAGGCAACTTTTTTTATAAATTTGTCCATTTCTCCCTTGCTCACCGTGGATTTTTGTTGATCGGAACCTTCGCTGGGTTTAGGTCCCCCAATCTTCACCATAGTGACTTCTTAAGGCTGAATTTCCAGGCTGTTAGGGCGATTTCATACACGGAGCTGAGCACTTACACAGCCATCCACTGCAGGTGCAGGCTCCTCCCCCTGGCCTTCCTGTTTTTGAGGCTCACCAATGGTTTACATCTTGTGGTGAACCCTCTGTATTCACTCTGGTGAAGTCTTCTCTTGATTGTTGACTTTGACACACATACGCCTACCCCCTGGAGAGTGTTCTTGATCTGGCCAACTGTTGTGAAGGGTGTTTTCTTCACCAGAGAAAGAATTATTTGTTTCCACCACAGTTGTTTTCCGTGGTCTTCCGGGTCTTTTGGTGTTGCTGAGCTCATCGGTGCGTTCCTTCTTTTTAAGAATGTTCCAAACAGTTGTTTTGGCCATGCCTAATGTTTTTGCTATATCTCTGATGGGTTTGTTTAGTTTTTTCAGCCTAATGATAGCTTGCTTCACTGATAGTGACAGCTCTTTGGATCTCATCTTGAGAGTTGACAGCAACAGATTCCAAATGCAAATAGCACACTTGAAATGAACTCTGGACCTTTTATCTGCTCATTGTAATTGGGATAATGAGGGAATAACACACACCTGGCCATGGAACAGCTGAGAAGCCAATTGTCCCATTACTTTTGGTCCCTTAACAAGTGGGAGGCACAAATGCAAACTGTTGTAATTCCTACACTGTTCACCTGATTTGGATGTAAATACCCTTAAATTAAAGCTGACAGTCTGCAGTTAAAGCACATCTTGTTCATTTCATTTCAAATCCATTGTGTTGGTGTATAGAGCCAAAAATGTTAGAATTGTGTCAATGTCCCAATATTTATGGACCTGACTGTACCTTTTTGGCATGCTGATCTGCATTTGATCACAGGGCTTTTTTCGGCATACATATTTGCCCTTTTCTGGTGTAGCACATATACTGCAGTGACTTTACACAACATTATTACTGTTATATCCTATGGTTTGGAGGAATTTCCCTGTGTTGCCAGCGCTCTGGGACAGCACAAAAGAGTTGTACAAGGCAACCTGGTCCAAGTAGACCGCAACTTTTTTGTACCATGCCTGGGTTTTGCGCATGGCATTATATGGCTTGAGGACTTGATCAGAGAGATCAACTCCTCCCATATATCGATTGTAGTCCACGATACAATCGGGCTTGAAGACCGTTGCCGCGGTACCTCGCACAGGAACAGGGGTGAATTGAATTATCTGCATAATGCAGGCATTTCCGAATGGCCTCAAAACGGGAACGTATCATGACAATACAGTAGAGTGGGGTCTGGTAGAGGACGTCCCCACTTCAGAACTGCCTGACACTGTTTTTTTTTTACTAGGCCCATGTGCAGAACGAGGCCCCAAAACGTCCTCATCTCGGCTGCACTGACCGGAGTCCAGCCACCGGACCTAGCCAAAAAGTAGCCCGGGTGTTGAGCAATGAACTGTTGGGCGAACAAGTTCGTTTGCTCCACCATCAGATTCACAAAGTGGTCACTAAAAAAAAAAAAAAAAAAAAAAAAAAAAAAGGCATATTCAGTGAAGCCCATTGTGGGAATCTGGATTCCTGGTTGGCCTACAAAGTCAGGAATCACGGGCTCAAAATCCTCTGGGGTACACCAGACAAGTTCACTGGTAGGGGGCTCAGGTGGACTTAACTGGTGGGCTGTAAAAAACTAGTACGAGCCCCAGGGTGGCTCATACTAGTGTGGGCCACAGGGTCCCAGGCATGGCGGTCCCCTAATCTCCGCCGCCTTGGGGGCTCATCATCATCACTAGATGATGAGGAGGACGCGGATGACAAGAGGAAAGTGGGGTCATCCTCATCCTCACTTAGGCTCTAGGAATCTGAGACAAGCAGGTGTATGCTTCCTCGGCGGAGAATGTCTGGCGGGCCATAGGGGAGTGCGTGTGTGTAAAACTTTATTTAGTGTGCGTGTATGTGGGGGGACGGCTGTTCACGTTCACTACCCTAACCCACTCTAAACAAAACAAAAAATAAATAAAACGAAATAAAAAAAAATGAAAGCCCCAAAAATTTGACAAAAAAAAACATTCAAACTCGCTGATCAGCGGTCCGAAGCTAATCAGCGGTGGTGTGGGCGATGCGCTAACAGTGGCCGGACGCGAAGAGTGCCGGCCACAGTCAGCGCACGCACAAATAAATAAATAAATAAATGCACCCCCAAAAATGTGTGTGTGGGGGAGGGGGTCAACCTGCAGCACCCCTGGTGGGTCTAGGTTCGCACAGCTGAGTGTGCTGTGGACCCAAGACACCCGATCAGGGTGAAGCCCAATAATAAAACTTTTTTTTTCCCCTAAAACTATCACTAAGTCTCCCTGCCTAATCTAACCTTTCCCTAAAGCTGTCCCTGCAATCTTTTGAGTGGCAGATGGCACTACGGTGGGTCACGTGGGGGTGATGGGCTCAGAGGTGGACGGACGGGCTCCTCTCTCCACGGAAGCAGTGTGGAGGAGGAGAGCAGAGCTGGGGGAAGTTAAGCCCCGCCTGACCGTCCAGCAAAAAGGATGCGATGCTGAGAGGTGATGTCACCGCCACCTCTCAGTATCTAAAGATGGTGTATTATCACATTACCGATCACAATCATATTCCGGGTTATCGGGTCACCGGAGAACCGAATGACCCGGAAACGCAGATAACTGCAAGTCTGAATTGACCTGCAGTTTGCTGCGATCGCCGATATGGGGGGTCACGGACCCCCCTCGGCATTGTCACAGAGTGCCTGCTGATCGGAAATACACAGGGCGTACCTGTGCGCCCTGTGTCCTTAAGGACTTAAACCTCAGGGCGTACCTTTACGCCCTGTGTCGTTAATAGGTTAATCAGTATTTTTGGAAGCAGGTATATAGAACCCTTTAATCAGTATTTTGTAGAAGCAGGTATATCGCACCCCTCAATCAGTATTTTGTGGAAACAAGTATATAGAACCCCTGAATTAATATTTAGTAAACAGGTATATTAAACCCCTTAATCAGTACTTTGTGGAAGCAGGTATGTTTCCTCCCTCAATCAGTATTTTTGGAAGCAGGAATATAGAACCCCTTAATAAGTATTTGGTGGAAGCTTGTATATCGCACCCCTCAATCAGTATTTTGTAGAAACAGTTATATAGAATACCTAAATAAAAATTTGGTGGAAGCAGGTATATCCCACCCCTCAATGTAAATTTTGTGGAAGCAGTTATATCAAACCCCTAAATCAATATTTTGTGGAAGCAGGTATATCGCACCCCTTAATCGATATTTTGTGGAAGCAGGTATATCATACCCCTTAATCAGTATTTTGTGGAAGCAGGTTAATTGCACCCCTCAATCTGCATTTTGTGGAAGCAGGTATATAGAACGCCTTAATCAGTATTTTGTAGAAGCAGGTATATTGCAAGTTTCAATCAGTATTTTGTGGAAACAGGTAGATAGAACACCTTAATCAATATTTGGGGAAAGCAGGTATATTGCACCCCTCAATCAGTATTTTGTGGAAGAAGGTATATAGAACCCCTCAAATAGTATTTTGTGGAAGCCGGTGTATCGCAGGCCTCAATCAATATTTGGTTGAAGCAGGTATATTGCATCCCTCAATCTGTATTTTGTGGAAGCCGGTGTATCGCAGGCCTCGATCAATATTTGGTGGAGTCAGGTATATCACACCCCTCAATCAGTATTTTGTGGAAACAGTAATATAGAACTGTTTCCACAACCCCTTAATCAGTATTTAGAACACCTGAATCAATATTTTGTGGAAGCAGGTATATCACACCCCTCAATCAGTATTTTGTTGAAGCAAGAATATTTACCCCCTTAATCAGTAATTTGTGGAAGCAGGTATATTGCACCCCTCAATCATTTTTTTGTGGAAGCAGGTATATAGAATCCCTAAATTAGTATTTTGTGGAAACATGTATATAGAACACCTGAATCTATATTTTGTGGAAGCAGGTAGATCAAACCTCTTAATCAGTATTTTATGGAAGTAGGTATATCCCACCCCTCAATCAGTATTTTGTGGAAGCCGGTGTGTCGCAGGCCTCAATCAATATTTGGTGGAAGCAGGAATATCGCACCCAATAATCTGTATTTTGTGGAAGCCGGTGTATCGTAGGCCTCAATCAATATTTGGTGGAAGCAGGTATATCGCACCCCTCAATCAGAATTTTGTGGAAGCAGGAATATCGCACCCATCAATCAGTATTTTGTGGAAGCAGGTATATAGAACGCCTTAATCAGTATTTTGTAGAAGCAGGTATATCGCAAGTTTCAATCAGTATTTTGTGGAAACAGGTAGATAGAACACCTGAATCAATATTTGGGGAAAGCAGGTATATCGCACCCCTCAAATAGTATTTTGTGGAAGTAGGTATATCAACCCCTAAATCAGTATTTTGTGGAAGCAGGTATATCGCACCCCTCAATCAGTATTTTGTTGAAGCAAGTATATTAACCACCTTAAACAGTATTTTGTGGAAGCAGTTATATCACACCCCTCAATCAGTATTTTGTTTAAGCAGGTATATCGCACCCCTCAATCAGTATTTTGTGGAAACAGGTATATTGAAACCCTAAATCAATATTTAGTGTAAGCAGGTATATCCCAACCCTCAATCAGTGTTTTATGGAAGTCTGTTTATCCAGGCCTCAATCAATATTTGGTGGAAGCAGGTATATTGCACACCTCAATCAATATTTTGTGGAAGCCGGTGTATCGAAGGCCTCGATCAATATTTGGTTGAAGCAGGTATATCACATCCCTCAATCAGTATTTGTGGAAGCAGGTATATAGAGCCCCTTAATCAGTATTTTGTAGAAGCAGGTATATAGAACCCCTAATCAGTATTTTGTAGAAACAGGCATATAGAACACCTGAATCAATATTTGGTGATAGCAGGTATATCGCACCCCTCAATCTGTATATTGAGGAAGCAGGTAAATCAAACCCTTTAATCAGTATTTTTTGGAAACAGGTATATCGCACCCCTCAATCAGTATTTTGTAGAAGCAGGTATATCGCACCCCTCAATCAAAATTTTGCGGAAACAGGTATATAGAACACCTGAATCAATATTTGGTGGAAGCAGGTATATAGCACCCCTCAATCACTATTTTGTTGAAGCAAGTGTATTAACCCCCTTAATCAGTATTTTGTGGAAGCAGGTATATAGAACCCCTCAATTAGTATTTTGCAGAAGCCGGTGTATCGCAGGCCTCAATCAATATTTGGTGGAAGCAGGTATATCACACCCCTCAATCAGTATTTTGTGGAAGCCGGTATATAGAACTCTTCAATCAGTATTTTGTAGAAACAGGTGAATCAATATTTGGTGATAGCAGGTATATCACACCCCTCAATCTGTATATTGTGGAAGCAGGTAATTCAAACCCTTTAATCAGTATTTTTTGGAAACAGGTATATCGCACCCCTCAATCAGTTTTTTGTAGAAGCAGGTATATCACACCCCATAATCAGTATTTTGTGGAAGCAAGTATATAGAACCCCTTAATCAGTATTTTGTAGAAGCAGGTATATCGCACCCCTTAATCAATATTTTGTGGAAACAGGTATGTAGAACACCTGAATCAATAATTGGTGGAAGCAGGTATATAGCACACCCCAATCAGTATTTTGTTTAAGCAAATATATTAAACTCCTTAAATAGTATTTTGTGGAAGCAGGTATATTGCACCCCTCAATCAGCATTTTGTGGAAGCAGGTATATAGAACCTCTCAAATATTATTTTGTGGAAACCGGTGTATAGCAGGCCTCAATCAATATTTGGTTGAAGCAGGTATATCGCATCCCTCAATCTGTATTTTGTGGAAGCCGGTGTATCGCAGGCCTCGATCAATATTTGGTGGAGGCAGGTATATCACACCCCTCAATCAGTATTTTGTGGAAACAGTTATATAGAACTGTTTCCACAACCCCTTAATCAGTATTTAGAACACCTGAATCAATATTTTGTGGAAGCAGGTATATCGCACCCCTCAATCAGTATTTTGTTGAAGGAAGAATATTTACCCCCTTAATCAGTAATTTGTGGAAGCAGGTATATTGCACCCCTCAATCATTTTTTTGTGGAAGCAGGTATATAGAATCCCTAAATTAGTATTTTGTGGAAACATGTATATAGAACACCTGAATCAATATTTGGTGGAAGCAGGTATATCACACCCCTCAATCAGTATTTTGTGGAAGTAGGTATATCAACCCCTTAATAAGTATTTAGAACACCTTAATCAACATTTTGTGGAAGCAGGTATATCGCACCCCTCAATCAGTATTTTGTTGAAGCAAGTATATTAACCCCCTTAATCAGTATTTTGTGAAAGCAGGTATATAGAACCCCTTATTCAGTATTTTGTAGAAGCAGGTATATAGAACCCCTCAATCAGTATTTTGCAGAAACAGGTATATAGAACACCTGAATCAATATTTGGTGATAGCAGGTATATCGCACCCCTCAATCTGTATATTGTGGAAGCAGGTAAATCAAACCCTTTAATCAGTATTTTTTGGAAACAGGTATATCGCACCCCTCAATCAGTGTTTTCTAGAATCAGGTATATCGCACCCCTCAATCAAAATTTTGCGGAAACAGGTATATAGAACACCTGAATCAATATTTGGTGGAAGCAGGTATATAGCACCCCTCAATCAGTATGTTGTTAAAGCAAGTATTTTAACCCCCTTAATCAGTATTTTGTAGAAGCAGGTATTTTGCACCCCTCAATCAGTATTTTGTGGAAGCAGGTATATAGAACCCCTCAATTAGTATTTTGTGGAAGCCGGTGTATCGCAGGCCTCAATCAATATTTGGTGGAAGCAGGTATATCCCACCTCTCAATCAGTATTTTGTGGAAGCTGGTGTATCACAGGCCTCGATCAATATTTGGTGGAAGCAGGTATATCACACCCCTTAATCAGTATTTTGTGGAAGCCGGTATATAGAATGCCTTAATCAGTATTTTGTTGAAGCAGGTATATAGAACTCCTCAATCAGTATTTTATAGAAACAGGGATATAGAACACCTAAATCAATATTTGGTGATAGCAGGTATATCACACGCCTCAATCTGTATATTGTGGAAGCAGGTAATTCAAACCCTTTAATCAGTATTTTTTGGGAACAGGTATATCGCACCTAGAGTTGAGCGAACACCTGGATGTTCGGGTTCGAGAAGTGCAGCCGAACTTCCCGGAAATGTTCGGGTTCGGGATCCGAACCCGACCCGAACTTCGTCCCGAACCCGAACCCCATTGAAGTCAATGGGGACCCTAACTTTTCGGCACTAAAAAGGCTGTAAAACAGCCCAGGAAAGAGCTAGAGGGCTGCAAAAGGCAGCAACATGTAGGTAAATCCCCTGCAAACAAATGTGGATAGGGAAATGAATTAAAATAAAAATAAAATATATAAAAATAAACCAATATCAATTGGAGAGAGGTCCCATAGCAGAGAATCTGGCTTCACGTCAGCAGAGAATCAGTCTTCATGCCATAGCAGAGAATCTGGCTTCACGTCACCCACCACTGTAACAGCCCATTGTCATATATTTAGGCCCCGGCACCCAGGCAGAGGAGAGAGGTCCCGTAACAGAGAATCTGGCTTCATGTCAGCAGAGAATCAGTCTGCATGTCATAGCAGAGAATCAGGCTTTACGTCACCCAACACTGGAACAGTCCATTGTCAGATATTTAGGCCCAGGCACCCAGGCAGAGGAGAGAGGTCCCATAACAGAGATTCAGGCTTCATGTCAGCAGAGAATCAGTCTTCATGTCATAGCAGAGAATCAGGCTTCACGTCACCCACCACTGGAACAAGCCACTGTCACATATTTAGGCCCAGGCACCCAGGCAGAGGAGAGAGGTCCCATAACAGAGATTCAGGCTTCATGTCAGCAGAGAATCAGTCTTCATGTCATAGCAGAGAATCAGGCTTCACGTCACCCACCACTGGAACAGGCCACTGTCACATATTTAGGCCCCGGCACCCAGACAGAGGAGAGAGGTCCCGTAACAGAGAATCTGGCTTCATGTCAGCACAGAATCAGTCTTCATGTCATAGCAGAGAATCAGGCTTCACGTCACCCACCACTGGAACAGGCCACTGTCACATATTTAGGCCCAGGCACCCAGGCAGAGGAGAGAGGTCGCGTAACAGAGAATCTGGCTTCATGTCAGCACAGAATCAGTCTTCATGTCATAGCAGAAAATCAGGCTTCACGTCACCCACCACTGGAACAGGCCACTGTCACACATTTAGGCCCCGGCACCCAGACAGAGGAGAGGTTCATTTAACTTTGGGTTGCCCCGCAATATAATGGTAAAATGAAAATAAAAATAGGATTGAATGAGGAAGTGCCCTGGAGTACAATAATATATTGTTAAGGGGAGGTAGTTAATGTCTAATCTGCACAAGGGATGGACAGGTCCTGTGGGATCCATGCCTGGTTCATTTTTATGAACGTCAGCTTGTCCACATTGGCTGTAGACAGGCGGCTGCGTTTGTCTGTAATGACGCCCCCTGCCGTGCTGAATACACATTCAGACAAAACGCTGGCCGCCGGGCAGGCCAGCACCTCCAAGGCATAAAAGGCTAGCTCTGGCCACGTGGACAATTTGGAGACCCAGAAGTTGAATGGGGCCGAACCATCAGTCAGTACGTGGAGGGGTGTGCACAGGTACTGTTCCACCATGTTAGTGAAATGTTGCCTCCTGCTAACACGTTCCGTATCAGGTGCTGGTGCAGTTAGCTGTGGCGTGGTGACAAAACTTTCCCACATCTCTGCCATGCTAACCCTGCCCTCAGAGAAGCTGGCCGTGACACAGCTGCGTTGGCGACTTCTTGCTCCTCCTCTGCCTTCGCCCTGGGCTTTCACTGGTTCCACTGTGACATTTGGGAATGCTCTCAGTAGCGCGTCTACCAACGTGCGCTTGTACTCGCGCATCTTCCTATCACGCTCCAGTGTAGGAAGTAAGGTGGGCACATTGTCTTTGTACCGGGGATCCAGCAGGGTGGCAACCCAGTAGTCCGCACATGTTAAAATGTGGGCAACTCTGCTGTCGTTGCGCAGGCACTGCAGCATGTAGTCGCTCTTGTGTGCCAGGCTGCCCAGAGGTAAGGACAAGCTGTCCTCTGTGGGAGGCGTATCGTCATCGTCCTGTGTTTCCCACCAGCCACGCACCAGTGATGGGCCCGAGCTGCTTTGGGTGCCACCCCGCTGTGAACATGCTTCATCCTCATCCTCCTCCACCTCCTCCTCATCCTCGTACTCCTCGTCCTCCAGTAGTGGGCCCTGTCTGGCCACATTTGTACCTGGCCTCTGGTGTTGCAAAAAAACTCCCTCTGAGTCACTTCGAAGAGACTGGCCTGAAAGTGCTAAAAATTACCCCTCTTCCTCCTCTTCCTCCTGGGCCACCTCCTCTTCCATCATCGCCCTAAGTGTTTTCTCAAGGAGACATAGAAGTGGTATTGTAACGCTGATAACGGCGTCATCCCACTGGCCATGTTGGTGGAGTACTCGAAACAGCGCAACAGGGCACACAGGTCTCGCATGGAGGCCCAGTCATTGGTGGTGAAGTGGTGCTGTTCCGCAGTGCGACTGACCCGTGCGTGCTGCAGCTGAAACTCCACTATGGCCTGCTGCTGCTCACACCGTCTGTCCAGCATGTGCAAGGTGGAGTTCTACCTGGTGGGCACATCGCATATGAGGCGGTGAGCGGGAAGGCCGAAGTTACGCTGTAGCGCAGACAGGCGTGCAGCAGCAGGGTGTGAACGCCGGAAGCGCGAACAGACGGCCCGCACTTTATGCAGCAGCTCTGACATGTCGGGGTAGTTGCAAATGAACTTCTGCACCACCAAATTCAGCACATGCGCCAGGCAAGGGATGTGCGTCAAACCGGCTAGTCCCAGAGCTGCAACGAGATTTCGCCCATTATCGCACACCACCAGGCCGGGCTTGAGGCTCACCGGCAGCAACCACTCGTCGGTCTGTTGTTCTATACCCCGCCACAACTCCTGTGCGGTGTGGGGCCTGTCCCCCAAACATATGAGTTTCAGAACGGCCTGCTGACGTTTACCCCGTGCTGTGCTGAAGTTGGTGGTGAAGGTGTGTGGCTGACTATATGAGCAGGTGGAAGAAGAGGAGGAGGAAGCTGAGTAGGAGGAGGAGGAGACAGGAGGCAAAGAATGTTGCCCTGCGATCCTTGGCGGCGGAAGGACGTGCGCCAAACAGCTCTCCGCCTGGGGCCCAGCCGCCACTACATTTACCCAGTGTGCAGTTAGGGAGATATAGCGTCCCTGGCCGTGCTTACTGGTCCACGTATCTGTGGTTAGGTGGACCTTGCCACAGATGGCGTTGCGGAGTGCACACTTGATTTTATCGGACACTTGGTTGTGCAGGGAAGGCACGGCTCTCTTGGAGAAGTAGTGGCGGCTGGGAACAACATACTGTGGGACAGCAAGCGACATGAGCTGTTTGAAGCTGTCTGTGTCCACCAGCCTAAATGACAGCATTTCATAGGCCAGTAGTTTAGAAATGCTGGCATTCAGGGCCAGGGATCGAGGGTGGCTAGGTGGGAATTTAAGCTTTCTTTTAAATGTTTGTGAGATGGGTCTTGTCGTCAGCACATTGTTTAAAGAAGTGCCATGCCAGGGAACTCCTTGAAGCTGCCTTTGGGGTGCTCGGTCCCAGATGGCGGCGGTCAGTAGCAGGCGGAGTCTCTTGGCGGCGGGTGTTCTGATTTTGCCCACTGCTCCCTCTTTGTCTTTTGCTACGCTGTTGGCTCGGTCTCACCACTGCCTCTTCCTCCGAACTGTGAAAGTCAGTGGCACGACCTTCATTCCATGTGGGGTCTAGGACCTCATCGTCCCCTGCATCGTCTACCACCCAGTCTTGATCCCTGACCTCCTGTTCAGTCTGCACACTGCAGAAAGACGCAGCAGTTGGCACCTGTGTTTCGTCATCATCAGAGACGTGCTGAGGTGGTATTCCCATGTCCTCATCATCAGGAAAAATAAGTGGTTGTGCGTTAGTGCATTCTATCTCTTCCACCCCTGGGGAAGGGCTAGGTGGATGCCAGGGATGGACTGGGACAATAAAGTGGCCCTGGACTTCAGCCAGACCGGCCCACTTTATTTTTCCCAAACACACTAAAAAAAAAACATAAGTTAAAACATTCCACTGTAAGTATAAACAGGTTTTTTATTTTTACTCTTAATTTAGAAAAAAAAATCCCCCTCCATAATGGTGCCATCCACAGATCCCCCCCATAAGTGTCATCCACAGACCCCCCCCCATAAGTGTCATCCACAGACCCCCCCCCATAACAGTGCCATCCACGGATCCCCCTCCCTATAACAGTGCCGTCATCCATAGATCCCCCTCCCCGCCACTCACAGTAGTATACATTAATAAATCGGTATCCTGCAGGCTGCAGACAGTAACTTTAATTTTAACACAGCGCTCATCTCTTTACTACCTTACATTCAGCTCCCTCCAGCCTCCAGTAACAAGTGCGGGCGGCCATGCTCACTCACTGACATCACGCGCCTGCGCCGCCTAGTGGGAGGAGCAGGCGTGTGACGTCAGTGAGTGAGCGCCGCCCCCACACTGCCTGCTGTTACTGGAGCTGAGTCAGTGTAAGATAGTAAAGAGATGAGCGCTGATTTTAAAGTTAACACACTGACAGCAAAAAAATTAAAATGGCTCGGGACCGGCCGGGCCCCCCCGGGGTCCGGGCCCCTTACTGGGGTATCGGCTTTACCCCCCTGATGGCGGCCCTGGCCGGCCCATAATTCGATCGGCCCACCGGGATTCTCCCGGTACTCCCGATGGCCAGTCCATCGCTGGTGGATGCCCTTGGGAAACCCTGGCAGCAGAGTCTTCAAACAGCATAAGAGACTGCTGCATAACTTGAGGCTCAGACAGTTTCCCTGATATGCATGGGGGTGATGTGACAGACTGATGGGCTTGGTTTTCATGCGCCTTCTGTGCGCTTTCTGCAGAAGACTGGGTGGGAGATAATGTGAACGTGCTGGATGCACTGTCGGCCACCCAATTGACTAATGCCTGTACCTGCTCAGGCCTTACTATCCTTAGAACGGCATTGGGCCCCACCAAATATCCCTGTAAATTCTGGCGGCTACTGGGACCTGAGGTAGTTGGTACACTAGGACGTGTGGCTGTGGCAGAACGGCCACGTCCTCTCCCAGCACCAGAGGGTCCACTAACACCACCACGACCATGTCCACGTCCGCGTCCCTTACTAGTTGTTTTCCTCATTGTTACCGTTCACCACAATAAGAAAAATATTATTCGGACCAATGTATTTAATTAAAATTCAGGCCTTTTTTTACAGACACCTAACACTGTCTGGCTATCTATTTAGGTACCGTATTACACTAATATAGGCACACAAGTAATGACAGATTTGGTTGAATATAAATGTGAGGCCTATTTTTTACGCGCTGTGTGACAGATATACCTTTAATCACAGAATTAGACTTGTATCTGCACTGTAGCGTGTGTGTTAAGTTTTTCAGAATGACACTATCAGCACCTTCAATCTAAGATATCCTTTTTGGGATAGATTTAAAGTAGGCCTGATATAGCAGAAACTACTAATTTTGAGAATGGCAAATTTGGGAATAGTTTTTCAACCCAGAACAAAAACTGTGCTTTTACGGTCACTACAAATAATTTGACTAGCTAAAACAGTACAGATTTAGTTGAATATAAATGTGAGGCCTATTTTTTACGCGCTGTGTGACAGATATACCTTGAATCACAGAATTAGACTTGTATCTGCACTGTAGCGTGTGTGTTAAGTTTTTCAGAATGACACTATCAGCACCTTCAATCTAAGATATTCTTTTTGGGATAGATTTAAAGTAGGCCTGATATAGCAGAAACTACTAATTTTGAGAATGGCAAATTTGGGAATAGTTTTTCAACCCAGAACAAAAACTGTGCTTTTACGGTCACTACAAATAATTTGACTAGCTAAAACAGTACAGATTTGGTTGAATATAAATGTGAGGCCTATTTTTTACGCGCTGTGTGACAGATATACCTTGAATCACAGAATTAGACTTGTATCTGCACTGTAGCGTGTGTGTTAAGTTTTTCAGAATGACACTATCAGCACCTTCAATCTAAGATATTCTTTTTGGGATAGATTTAAAGTAGGCCTGATATAGCAGAAACTACTAATTTTGAGAATGGCAAATTTGGGAATAGTTTTTCAACCCAGTACAAAAACTGTGCTTTTACGGTCACTAAATATAACTTGACCAGCTAAAACTGTACTGATTTGGAGGAATAGAAATGTCAGGCCTATTTTTTAGGCGCTGGGTGACAGGCTCAACTTGCCTCTGATGTAGTATATGGCCAAAAAATAACCACACTATTGATGGTTAAATGCACTTGGGTGACACAGGCTCAGCCTGCACCTAATGTAGTATATGGCCAAAAAATAACCACACTATTGATGGTTAAATACACTTGATGAAAGCTTGACCCTGATGTAGGATATAGCAAAAAATAACCACACTATTGATGGTTAAATGCACTTGGGTGACACAGGCTCAGCCTGCACCTGATGTAGTATATGGCCAAAAAATAACCACACTATTGATGGTTAAATGCACTTGGGTGACACAGGCTCAGCCTGCACCTGATGTAGGATATACCAAAAAATAACCACACTATTGATGGTTAAATGCACTTGGTGGTAGCTTGTGCTGGCGCACCACAAGCCACAAAATGGCCGCAGATCCTTCCAGAAAAAAGTGACATAAAAACGCTCTGGGCAGCCTAAAAAAAGTGAGCAATTCAATATCAGCACTTCAATGATCCACAGCTGGAGATCGATCACTGAATTAAGTCTTTTGGAGGAGTTAATCTGCCTAATCTCGCCCTAACGTCGCAGCAGCAACCTCTCCCTACGCTTGTATCAGCAGAGTGACGTGCAGCGCTACGTGACCCAAGCTTATATACAGGCTGGGTCACATGCTGCACTGGCCAATCACAGCCATGCCAATAGTAGGCAAGGCTGTGATGGCCTCTTGGGGCAAGTAGTATGACGCTTGTTATTTGGCTGCTTTGCAGCCTTTCAAAAAGCGCCAAGAAAGCGCCGAACACCGAACCCGGACTTTTACGAAAATGTTCGGGTTCGGGTCCGTGTCACGGACACCCCAAAATTCGGTACGAACCCGAACTATACAGTTCGGGTTCGCTCATCCCTAATCGCACCCCTTAATCAGTATTTTGTAGAAGCATGTTTATCGCACCCCTCAATCAGTATTTTGTGGAAGCAAGTATATAGAACCCCTTAATCTGTATTTTGTAGAAGCAGGTATATCGCACTTCTCAATCAATATTTTGTGGAAACAGGTATATAGAACACCTGAATCATTATTTGGTGGAAGCAGGTATATAGCACCCATCAATCAGTATTTTTTTGAAGCAAATATATTAACCCCCTTAATCAGTATTTTGTGGAAGCAGGTATATTGCACCCCTCAATCAGTTTTTTGTGGAAGCAAGTATATAGAACTCCTCAATTAGTATTTTGTGGAAGCCAGTGTATCGCAGGCCTCAATCAATATTTGGTAGAGGCAGGTATATCGCACCCCTCAATCTGTATTTTGTGGAAGCCGGTGTATCGCAGGCCTCGATTAATATTTGGTGGAAGCAGGTATATCACACCCCTCAATCAGTATTTTGTGGAAACAGTTATATAGAACCCCTTAATCAGTATTTTGTAGAAGCAGGTATATAGAACCCCTTAATCAGTATTTTGTAGAAACAGTTATATAGAACACCTGAATCAATATTTGGTGATAGCAGGTATATCACACCCCTCAATCTGTATATTGTGGAAGCAGGAAAATCAAACCCTTTAATCAGTATTTTTTGGAAACAGGTATATAGAACACCTGAATCAATATTTGGTGGAAGCAGGTATATCGCACCCCTCAATCAGTATTTTGTTGAAGCAAGTGGTCAAAAGTAGGGATGAGCGAACCCGAATTGTATAGTTCGGGTTCGTACCGAATTTTGGGGTGTCCGTGACACGGACCCGAACCCGAACATTTTCGTAAAAGTCCGTGTTCGGGTTTGGTATTCGGCGCTTTCTTGGCGCTTTTTGAAAGGCTGCAAAGCAGCCAATCAACAAGCGTCATACTACTTGGCCCAAGAGGCCATCACAGCCATGCCTACTATTGGCATGGCTGTGATTGGCCAGTGCAGCATGTGACCCAGCCTCTATTTAAGCTGGAGTCACGTAGCGCTGCACGTCACTCTGCTATGATCAGTGTAGGGAGAGGTTGCAGCTGCGACGTTAGGGCGAGATTAGGCAGATTAACTCCTCCAAAAGACTTCATTCTGTGATCGATCTGCAGCTGTGGATCATTGAAGTGCTATTATTGACTTGCTCACTTTTTTGAGGCTGCCCAGAGCGTTTTTAGATCACTTTTTTTCTGGGGTGATCGGCGGCCATTTTGTGACTTGTGGTGCGCCAGCACAAGCTATCACCAAGTGTATTTAACCATCGATAGTGTGGTTATTTTGTGCTATATCCTACATCAGCTGCAGGCTGAGCCTGTGTCATCGAAGTGCATTTAACCATCAACAGTCTGGTTATTTTTTGGCCATATACTACATCAGCTGCAGGCTGAGCCTGTGTCACCCAAGTGCATTTAACCATCAACAGTCTGATTATTTTTTGGCCATATACTACATCTGGTGCAGGCTGAGCCTGTGTCACCCAAGTGCATTTAACCATCAACAGTCTGATTATTTTTTGGCCATATACTACATCTGGTGCAGGCTGAGCCTGTGTCACCCAAGTGCATTTAACCATCAACAGTGTGGTTATTTTTTGGCCATATATTACATCAGGGGCAAGTTGAGCCTGTCACCCAGCGCCTAAAAAATAGACCTGACATTTCTATTCAACCAAATCTGTACTGTTTTAGCTGGTCAAGTTATTTGTAGTGACCGTAAAAGCACACTATTTTTTCTGGGTTGAAAAACTATTCCCAAATTTGCCATTCTCAAAATAACTTGTTTCTGGTATTTGAGGCCTACTTAAATTCTATCCCAAAAAGGATATCTTACATTGAAGGTATTGATAGTGTCATTCAGAAAAACCTAAGACACACGCTACCGTGCAGATAGAAGTCTGATTCTGAGATTAAACCTTAACCTGTCACACAGTGCAAAAAAAAACAGGTCTCACATTTCTATTCAAGCAAATCTGTACTGTTTTAGCTGGTCAAGTTATTTGTAGTGACCGTAAAAGCACACTTTTTTTTCTGGGTTGAAAAACTATTCCCAAATTTGCCATTCTCCAAATAACTAGTTTCTGGTATTTGAGGCCTACTTGAAATCTATCCCAAAAAGGATATCTTACATTGAAGGTATTGATAGTGTCATTCAGAAAAACCTAAGACACACGCTACCGTGCAGATAGAAGTCTGATTCTGAGATTAAACCTTAACCTGGGACCCTTGGTATAGGTCGACGCTGATATTCCCCCCTCAGAGTGGGCTTGAAAATTCTGGTTTAGGAAAATCAATGTTGGGTATATATATAACTCCACTCTGTAATTGAGCATAATATTAGTTAGACAACCAGTGGTTGACCTAGTGCTGGGATATTCGTGATAGGGGGCGACACTGTGAGATTGGCTGCTCTTGGGATAACCCACCCCCCTTACCTCTTCCCTAGTTGTTTTATATGGTGTATCCCCGCCCACGAGGTTTGAGACAACATGCCTCCTAAATACAACAGGAGATCTGGGGGTACGGGATCCCCTAG
Source organism: Bufo bufo (assembly GCF_905171765.1). Lineage (NCBI taxonomy): Eukaryota > Metazoa > Chordata > Amphibia > Anura > Bufonidae > Bufo > Bufo bufo. The sequence continues at coordinate 40,097 of NW_024400048.1, forward strand.
GGCAGGTGATGGTAATAGTCCGCAGGCGAGAATGGATAGATATTTGAAATCCCCTCCACCTAAACAGCGGGGGGGGGAGAAAAATACCCGACCCCGTGGAAGCACAGACAGATCCACCGGCACAGACAGTACAGTGTTTGAGATTTGATATGATTGAGAATAAGCTGGCGGATATATTATTGATTGTGCAGACCACCAACCAATCAGTTTTGGATATTTCTACCACTATACTGACACTGCAGACTGAGCTTACTCTCATTAGAGATGACATGAATAAAATTAGGGCCGGCATCTCATCTGTAGAAACCGGGTTATCCAAGGTCCAAATAGAACAGCGACAGCTGACCATAAAAATAGATGAATTGGACAAAGAAAATAAACGGATCAACGCGAGATTAACAGATATGGAGGATAGGGCACGCCGTAACAACCTTAGGATAGTAGGTTTCCCAGAGGGGGTAGAGGGGGGGAACCCTGTGGCGTTTATGCAAAAATGGCTGATTGATGCGCTGGGACCCTGCGGGGATACTCCTGCACTATGTGTGGAGAGAGTGCATAGAATGCCTGCTAAAAAACCTCCACCGGGTGGCCCCCCTCGACCCCTCTTAATTAGGATAGTATCCTCTAGCGATAGAGACTGGGTGCTTCGGCGTAAGAGGGAATTAGCAGAGATTGCTTATAATGGTCATCTGGTACAGATATATCCCGACTTCTCCAAGGATACACAAAATAAGCGTAGGGAGTATTTTGATATCAAGAAAAGATTACGGGATGGAAACATCAAATACTCTATGTTATACCCCGCAAAGCTAAGAGTGGTTTATAGGGATACAGTAATGTTTTTTCACTCACCTAAAGAAACCTTGGAATGGTTAGACACTGTCAGGGACTAGGAATTGGATTTGGGCCGATACGGCAGGAGATTGATCCAATGAAGGGGGAGGTGGAATAGTGGGGGCGGCCCATGGACGGATGGGCAAATTGTGAGAGGTTGACAACGATGCTTTGCATCAGTGAACCAGTAAGGGGGATATGTCGGGGTGGGAAAAAAGGGGGGGGGAGTGGGGGGGGATTGATCCTGGCCTGGTTGCGGTTGCTTTGTGGGGGCGACGGACGTCTCCTCTATAGCTTACAGTACGACTAATAATAGAGTGATGATATGGAATGTGCGTGGACTGGCTGATAGAACGAAACGGGTAGTGGTGTTCGATTTGATTATTCGACACCTCCCCGCAATAGTGGCCCTACTCGAAACGCACGCTGCACCTGACATCCCTGAATACCTAACAAAGAGGTGGGCGGGGCATCAGTTCCACTCCGGCTTTTCGTCATATTCCCGAGGGATAAGTGTGTATGTACACCAAAGTATTGACTTTATTTTGTTAGATCAGTTGATCGATAGAGATGGGAGATTCATCTTCCTCTACGCCCAATGGAATGGTAGGAAGTGCGTCCTTGCTTTTCTGTATATCCCACCACCTTTTGCAATGACAGTCCTAAATCAGCTGATGGTCTTCATCCATAATAGAGAGCGGTCTCCGGTACTAATATGCGGCGACTTTAACTGCGTGCTGGACCCGGCGCTGGATAGAATCTCAGTTGCGGGGAAAAGTGCGCAGGGAAAACACGCTTTATTTCGAGGGTTCTGTGAGGAGTGAGGACTAATAGATGTCTGGCGATGGCTTTATGGTAACAAACAGGTGTTCTCTTGCTTTAGTAAAACATATAGTGCAATGTCCAGGATTGATATTGCCCTGGCCAATGGCGAGATGCTCGATTCCATCATAAAAATGACATATGAGATTCACGGTATCTCCGACCATTCACCGATTCTATTGATGATAAAGACTGGCCAACAATCTGATATTAGTAGATCGTTCAGATTGAACGAGCACTGGCTAACTATATTAAATGACTCGGTAGGGATTGATAAAGAACTCATACAATTTTGGCAAGAGAATATAGGTACAACACACGTTCATTATGTTTGGGATGCCATGAAGGCATTTATTCGTGGGCTATATTTCTCTAGAATAAAAAAAAAAAGAAAAGAATTCTTTGAGGAGCAAAAAAAGTTGGAAGTAAACATTGCATATTTGGAGGGCTGTATTAGACTACAGAATGACGTGAGTACACGCACTAAGTTAAAATCCGCTAAAGATCATTATATAACCTTTATGAGGAAAAAAGCTCAGAATCAACTATTTTTTAGGGGTTATAAAGATTTCTGTGAGGGTGGCACGCCGGGTAGGTTGTTGGTTTCTATCATGGTGAATCAAAAACCCCCCCAGAAAATTAGACAAATACTGACGGATGATGGGCGCAGATTGGAAAGGGGAGCGGAGATGGAGGGAGAGTTTTTAAAATATTTCGGCAATTTATATCGCTCTGGTGTGGATGAAGTAGGGACTAAGACAGATGACTTTTTAGAACAGGTTGAGATCCCGGCCCTCTCGGACTCGGCTGCGGCCCCCCTGAGTGCCCCCATCTCTTTAGATGAGCTACAGATGACTTTACATGAGACTCGGGGCTCCTCGGCACCCGGATCGGACGGACTCCCGTTTGGTATATACAAGAGCCATGCGGGGGTGCTCCTGCCCGGGCTGTTACAGGTTTTGAACGAATCCAGAAAATGCGGAAAGCTGCCCCCGTCTTTGACGGAGGCAACGGTTACGCTGATCCCTAAGAAGGGGAAAAGCGGCAATAAAGTTGAGGATTATCGCCCTATATCGTTGCTCAATGCAGACTATAAACTAATTGCTAAAGTCCTTTCTAACAGGCTGAAAAAAGTTATAACCGGCCTAGTCCACATAGACCAGACAGGGTTTATTCCCGGGCGACAGATTCAGACCAACATACGCCGGACCATCCTTAACATTGAGATTGGCGGGGGGGAGGACCGCTCCATCCTGTCCTTGGACGCCGCTAAGGCGTTTGACCGGGTGGAGTGGTCCTTCCTCTGGCGTGTTATGCATAGGATGAATTTGGGCCATGAATTTATTGGATGGGTCAAATTGCTATATAGTGAAGCAACTGCCAGAATTAAGGTAAATGGGGTGATTACCCCTGCCATTTCCCTAAAACGGGGGACAAGGCAGGGATGTCCCCTCTCTCCGCTCCTCTTTTCAATCTTTATGGAACCCTTTGCCTGTAGGATACGTGCCGACCCCTGCATAGTGGGTTTCGGGGGGAGAGGGATGGACGACAAGATATGTCTATATGCAGACGATGTACTGCTTTACCTGAATGATGGATGGAGAAGCGTCCCAGATGTCATGCGGATAGCAGAGGAATTTGGTAGAATCGCTGGATATGAGATAAACTGGGGAAAGTCCGTACTCTTCCCCCTGAACCGGATGCCCCCCTTGAATGACCTTAGGGTCAGAATCATTGCTCCAACAGATCACCTAGACTACTTAGGGATAAAAATTAGCAATTCTATCAGGGATTATAATACACTAAATATCACCCCTTTGGTTGGGAAAATAAGGGAAAAAATAAGGGTTTGGCAGAAACTCCCACTTTCACAGATCAATAGGATCGCACTTATTAAAATGGTCTTGCTGCCCTGGATATTGTACACGATGAGCTCCTGCCCTGCTTGGATTGAGGACAATGTTTTCTATCTGATTGATCGATTGATAAATGATTTGATATGGGGCAGAAAAAGGGTCCGCATTAAGCTACAATATTTGCGAATGGCGGTATCTAATGGTGGCCTAGGCCTGCCCCATTTTCAAATTTATTATTTGTGCTCACAACTACAGTGGTGTATTAATACTGGGGATGGAGTATTGTTATCCCATATTCTTGGGCAACGTCAACCGCATATATATAATATATTCAGTATACTGGAAACCGGGCTTCTCAAGCGTGCGGATGGTTCCTGCCCCATCGGGGCCGCGCTACAGAAGACCTGGAATAAAATCAAGGTGCTTATTCAGGCCCCTCAGGTTCTGGACTTCTCCCCACTATGGGATAACCCTGTGCTAACTGAATTCTTAGGACTTAATGAAAATGATTATTGGACTCGAAGAGGTATCACGCTAGTTTCACACATATGCATGAAGGGGAAAATTAAGTTAGTAGGGGAACTGTTTCAACAGACACCAATCACGGCACTACAACACTATAGATATCATCAATTACAACATGCACTTGCATGCACGCTCAAAAAAAATACCCCTGACAACAGTCACGCAGCGGTTTTTATTATTTTGTTATAATACAGTAGGAAATAAAGTTAAGATCTCACCAATATATAGGAGATTTATTGAGGAATTAAGCACTGTTACTAAATTTAAAAGTGTTGACAAATGGAATGTAGATATAGGGGAATGTAACCCTTCACAATGGCGGGAAATATATCAAAACATTAAGAAGGCCTCTCTTTCACGACAACACCGGTTGACACAATTTAAAATAATACACCGTTTATACGTCACCCCGAGTCTTTTATCTAAAATGTATAGTAATAAGGGCCAGGAATTTAGCTGCTCGAAATGTTCTCTTGTGGCCGCAGGATTTGTGCACATGCTGTGGGATTGTCCAGCTATTAAAAGTTTTTGGGGCAGCATATTTCAGGCGATGATGGTACAAAATGGGAACAATCCCCCCTTAACTATCCAAGCAGCCGTGTTAGGACTTTTTCCCGCCGAGTATAAAAACAGAACTACCAAAAATGAACAGATTTACTGGTTGAAGGGATTTCTGTTGGCTAAGGTAATAATCCTGCGACAATGGGTGAAAGATAGATCACCAACAATGGAGGAATGGCAGGGTTTAATGGCAAGAATAATAGACTTTGAGGATATGAAACGGCGCGGGATGAACTATGCCACAGAAATGGGCACATAGAGAGGGGAAATGACGAAGAGTAATCTCCGCACTGGAACCGATGACCACCCAAGCGCTGTTGCTATGCCCTAATACAAATCAATAAACTGTTAAACTCTCCTCTTTAAAATATAAAGATTAGTATGACAGTTCACATCAAACAGGATCTGATATGATGAAGGTTTGAGAAAAATCTAAGAGAGGGATACGGGCGCCCTAAAGCCCCCTCGTGGCAGCCGCACCAGGCCAGGTGTGTAGGGTGGGGGGATGAGGAGGGGGTGAGGCTGGGCCTCTCCGGGTGTCTTGGGGGGAGGATGGGTTTTATGGGGTTTGGATATGTGTGATAGAGAATCGATATTCTGGATATAGATACCTTTTGTAGGTGTGTCGTTTAAGTACTGAAGTGATATATTGCTTAAATGTACCTGCCATACGTGCCTACTTTCTGTGATCAGATATCTGTTTCATAATTTTTTCTTGTTATATGTAAGAAAAGTAATAAAGACATTTAAAAAAAAAAAAAAAAAAAAAAACCTGTCACACAGTGCAAAAAAAAACAGGTCTCACATTTCTATTCAAGCAAATCTGTACTGTTTTAGCTGCTCAAGTTATTTGTAGTGACCGTAAAAGCACACTTTTTTTTCTGGGTTGAAAAACTATTCCCAAATTTGCCATTCTCAAAATAACTAGTTTCTGGTATTTGAGGCCTACTTGAAATCTATCCCAAAAAGGATATCTTACATTGAAGGTATTGATAGTGTCATTCAGAAAAACCTAAGACACACGCTACCGTGCAGATAGAAGTCTGATTCTGAGATTAAACCTTAACCTGTCACACAGTGCAAAAAAAAACAGGTCTCACATTTCTATTCAAGAAAATCTGTACTGTTTTAGCTGGTCAAGTTATTTGTAGTGACCGTAAAAGCACACTTTTTTTTCTGGGTTGAAAAACTATTCCCAAATTTGCCATTCTCAAAATAACTAGTTTCTGGTATTTGAGGCCTACTTGAAATCTATCCCAAAAAGGATATCTTACATTGAAGGTATTGATAGTGTCATTCAGAAAACCTAAGACACACGCTACCGTGCAGATAGAAGTCTGATTCTGAGATTAAACCTTAACCTGTCACACAGTGCAAAAAAAAAACAGGTCTCACATTTCTATTCAAGCAAATCTGTACTGTTTTAGCTGGTCAAGTTATTTGTAGCGACCGTAAAAGCCCTTTTTTTTTCTGGGTTGAAAAACTAATCCCAAATTTGCCATTCTCAAAATAACTAGTTTCTGGTATTTGAGGCCTACTTGAAATCTATCCCAAAAAGGATATCTTACATTGAAGGTATTGATAGTGTCATTCAGAAAAACCTAAGACACACGCTACCGTGCAGATAGAAGTCTGATTCTGAGATTAAACCTTAACCTGTCACACAGTGCAAAAAAAAACACGTCTCACATTTCTATTCAAGCAAATCTGTACTGTTTTAGCTGGTCAAGTTATTTGTAGCGACCGTAAAAGCCCTTTTTTTTTTCTGGGTTGAAAAACTAATCCCAAATTTGCCCTTCTCCAAATAACTAGTTTCTGGTATTTGAGGCCTACTTGAAATCTATCCCAAAAAGGATATCTTACATTGAAGGTATTGATAGTGTCATTCAGAAAAACCTAAGACACATGCTACGTGCAGATAGAAGTCTGATTCTGAGATTAAACCTTAACCTGTCACACAGTGCAAAAAAAAACAGGTCTCACATTTCTATCCAAGTAAATATGTACTGTTTTAGCTGGTCAAGTTATTTGTAGTGACCGTAAAAGCACACTTTTTTTTCTGGGTTGAAAAACTATTCCCAAATTTGCCATTCTCAAAATAACTAGTTTCTGGTATTTGAGGCCTACTTGAAATCTATCCAAAAAGGATATCTTACATTGAAGGTATTGATAGTGTCATTCAGAAAAACCTAAGACACACGCTACCGTGCAGATAGAAGTCTGATTCTGAGATTAAACCTTAACCTGTCACACAGTGCAAAAAAAAACAGGTCTCACATTTCTATTCAAGCAAATCTGTACTGTTTTAGCTGGTCAAGTTATTTGTAGCGACCGAAAAGCCCTTTTTTTTTTCTGGGTTGAAAAACTAATCCCAAATTTGCCATTCTCCAAATAACTAGTTTCTGGTATTTGAGGCCTACTTGAAATCTATCCCAAAAAGGGTATCTTACATTGAAGGTATTGATAGTGTCATTCAGAAAAACCTAAGACACACGCTACCGTGCAGATAGAAGTCTGATTCTGAGATTAAACCTTAACCTGTCACACAGTGCAAAAAAAAACAGGTCTCACATTTCTATTCAAGCAAATCTGTACTGTTTTAGCTGGTCAAGTTATTTGTAGTGACCGTAAAAGCACACTTTTTTTTCTGGGTTGAAAAACTATTCCCAAATTTGCCATTCTCAAAATAACTAGTTTCTGGTATTTGAGGCCTACTTGAAATCTATCCCAAAAAGGATATCTTACATTGAAGGTATTGATAGTGTCATTCAGAAAAACCTAAGACACACGCTACCGTGCAGATAGAAGTCTGATTCTGAGATTAAACCTTAACCTGTCACACAGTGCAAAAAAAAACAGGTCTCACATTTCTATTCAAGCAAATCTGTACTGTTTTAGCTGGTCAAGTTATTTGTAGCGACCGTAAAAGCCCTTTTTTTTTCTGGGTTGAAAAACGAATCCCAAATTTGCCATTCTCCAAATAATTAGTTTCTGGTATTTGAGGCCTACTTGAAATCTATCCCAAAAAGGATATCTTACATTGAAGGTATTGATAGTGTCATTCAGAAAAACCTAAGACACATGCTACCGTGCAGATAGAAGTCTGATTCTGAGATTAAACCTTAACCTGTCACACAGTGCAAAAAAAAACAGGTCTCACATTTCTATTCAAGCAAATCTGTACTGTTTTAGCTGGTCAAGTTATTTGTAGTGACCGTAAAAGCACACTTTTTTTTCTGGGTTGAAAAACTATTCCCAAATTTGCCATTCTCAAAATAACTAGTTTCTGGTATTTGAGGCCTACTTGAAATCTATCCCAAAAAGGATATCTTACATTGAAGGTATTGATAGTGTCATTCAGAAAAACCTAAGACACACGCTACCGTGCAGATAGAAGTCTGATTCTGAGATTAAACCTTAACCTGTCACACAGTGCAAAAAAAAACAGGTCTCACATTTCTATTCAAGCAAATCTGTACTGTTTTAGCTGGTCAAGTTATTTGTAGCGACCGTAAAAGCCCTTTTTTTTTCTGGGTTGAAAAACTAATCCCAAATTTGCCATTCTCCAAATAACTAGTTTCGGGTATTTGAGGCCTACTTGAAATCTATCCCAAAAAGGGTATCTTACATTGAAGGCATTGATAGTGTCATTCAGAAAAACCTAAGACACACGCTACCGTGCAGATAGAAGTCTGATTCTGAGATTAAACCTTAACCTGTCACACAGTGCAAAAAAAAACAGGTCTCACATTTCTATTCAAGAAAATCTGTACTGTTTTAGCTGGTCAAGTTATTTGTAGTGACCGTAAAAGCACACTTTTTTTTCTGGGTTGAAAAACTATTCCCAAATTTGCCATTCTCAAAATAACTAGTTTCTGGTATTTGAGGCCTACTTGAAATCTATCCCAAAAAGGATATCTTACATTGAAGGTATTGATAGTGTCATTCAGAAAACCTAAGACACACGCTACCGTGCAGATAGAAGTCTGATTCTGAGATTAAACCTTAACCTGTCACACAGTGCAAAAAAAAAACAGGTCTCACATTTCTATTCAAGCAAATCTGTACTGTTTTAGCTGGTCAAGTTATTTGTAGCGACCGTAAAAGCCCTTTTTTTTTCTGGGTTGAAAAACGAATCCCAAATTTGCCATTCTCCAAATAACTAGTTTCTGGTATTTGAGGCCTACTTGAAATCTATCCCAAAAAGGGTATCTTACATTGAAGGTATTGATAGTGTCATTCAGAAAAACCTAAGACACACGCTACCGTGCAGATAGAAGTCTGATTCTGAGATTAAACCTTAACCTGTCACACAGTGCAAAAAAAAACAGGTCTCACATTTCTATTCAAGCAAATCTGTACTGTTTTAGCTGGTCAAGTTATTTGTAGTGACCGTAAAAGCACACTTTTTTTTCTGGGTTGAAAAACTATTCCCAAATTTGCCATTCTCAAAATAACTAGTTTCTGGTATTTGAGGCCTACTTGAAATCTATCCCAAAAAGGATATCTTACATTGAAGGTATTGATAGTGTCATTCAGAAAAACCTAAGACACACGCTACCGTGCAGATAGAAGTCTGATTCTGAGATTAAACCTTAACCTGTCACACAGTGCAAAAAAAAACAGGTCTCACATTTCTATTCAAGCAAATCTGTACTGTTTTAGCTGGTCAAGTTATTTGTAGCGACCGTAAAAGCCCTTTTTTTTTCTGGGTTGAAAAACGAATCCCAAATTTGCCATTCTCCAAATAATTAGTTTCTGGTATTTGAGGCCTACTTGAAATCTATCCCAAAAAGGATATCTTACATTGAAGGTATTGATAGTGTCATTCAGAAAAACCTAAGACACACGCTACCGTGCAGATAGAAGTCTGATTCTGAGATTAAACCTTAACCTGTCACACAGTGCAAAAAAAAACAGGTCTCACATTTCTATTCAAGCAAATCTGTACTGTTTTAGCTGGTCAAGTTATTTGTAGCGACCGAAAAGCCCTTTTTTTTTTCTGGGTTGAAAAACTAATCCCAAATTTGCCATTCTCCAAATAACTAGTTTCTGGTATTTGAGGCCTACTTGAAATCTATCCCAAAAAGGATATCTTACATTGAAGGTATTGATAGTGTCATTCAGAAAAACCTAAGACACATGCTACCGTGCAGATAGAAGTCTGATTCTGAGATTAAACCTTAACCTGTCACACAGTGCAAAAAAAAACAGGTCTCACATTTCTATTCAAGCAAATCTGTACTGTTTTAGCTGGTCAAGTTATTTGTAGTGACCGTAAAAGCACACTTTTTTTTCTGGGTTGAAAAACTATTCCCAAATTTGCCATTCTCAAAATAACTAGTTTCTGGTATTTGAGGCCTACTTGAAATCTATCCCAAAAAGGATATCTTACATTGAAGGTATTGATAGTGTCATTCAGAAAAACCTAAGACACACGCTACCGTGCAGATAGAAGTCTGATTCTGAGATTAAACCTTAACCTGTCACACAGTGCAAAAAAAAACAGGTCTCACATTTCTATTCAAGCAAATCTGTACTGTTTTAGCTGGTCAAGTTATTTGTAGCGACCGTAAAAGCCCTTTTTTTTTCTGGGTTGAAAAACGAATCCCAAATTTGCCATTCTCCAAATAATTAGTTTCTGGTATTTGAGGCCTACTTGAAATCTATCCCAAAAAGGATATCTTACATTGAAGGTATTGATAGTGTCATTCAGAAAAACCTAAGACACATGCTACCGTGCAGATAGAAGTCTGATTCTGAGATTAAACCTTAACCTGTCACACAGTGCAAAAAAAAACAGGTCCCACATTTCTATTCAAGCAAATCTGTACTGTTTTAGCTGGTCAAGTTATTTGTAGCGATCGTAAAAGCCCTTTTTTTTTCTGGGTTGAAAAACTAATCCCAAATTTGCCCTTCTCCAAATAACTAGTTTCTGGTATTTGAGGCCTACTTGAAATCTATCCCAAAAAGGATATCTTACATTGAAGGTATTGATTGTGTCATTCAGAAAAACCTAAGACACATGCTACGGTGCAGATAGAAGTCTGATTCTAAAATTAAACCTTAACCTGTCACACAGTGCAAAAAAAAACAGGTCTCACATTTCTATCCAAGTAAATATGTACTGTTTTAGCTGGTCAAGTTATTTGTAGTGACCGTAAAAGCACACTTTTTTTTCTGGGTTGAAAAACTATTCCCAAATTTGCCATTCTCAAAATAACTAGTTTCTGGTATTTGAGGCCTACTTGAAATCTATCCCAAAAAGGATATCTTACATTGAAGGTATTGATAGTGTCATTCAGAAAACCTAAGACACACGCTACCGTGCAGATAGAAGTCTGATTCTGAGATTAAACCTTAACCTGTCACACAGTGCAAAAAAAAAACAGGTCTCACATTTCTATTCAAGCAAATCTGTACTGTTTTAGCTGGTCAAGTTATTTGTAGCGACCGTAAAAGCCCTTTTTTTTTCTGGGTTGAAAAACGAATCCCAAATTTGCCATTCTCCAAATAATTAGTTTCTGGTATTTGAGGCCTACTTGAAATCTATCCCAAAAAGGATATCTTACATTGAAGGTATTGATAGTGTCATTCAGAAAAACCTAAGACACATGCTACCGTGCAGATAGAAGTCTGATTCTGAGATTAAACCTTAACCTGTCACACAGTGCAAAAAAAAACACGTCCCACATTTCTATTCAAGCAAATCTGTACTGTTTTAGCTGGTCAAGTTATTTGTAGCGATCGTAAAAGCCCTTTTTTTTTTCTGGGTTGAAAAACTAATCCCAAATTTGCCCTTCTCCAAATAACTAGTTTCTGGTATTTGAGGCCTACTTGAAATCTATCCCAAAAAGGATATCTTACATTGAAGGTATTGATTGTGTCATTCAGAAAAACCTAAGACACATGCTACGGTGCAGATAGAAGTCTGATTCTAAAATTAAACCTTAACCTGTCACACAGTGCAAAAAAAAACAGGTCTCACATTTCTATCCAAGTAAATATGTACTGTTTTAGCTGGTCAAGTTATTTGTAGTGACCGTAAAAGCACACTTTTTTTTCTGGGTTGAAAAACTATTCCCAAATTTGCCATTCTCAAAATAACTAGTTTCTGGTATTTGAGGCCTACTTGAAATCTATCTCAAAAAGGATATCTTACATTGAAGGTATTGATAGTGTCATTCAGAAAAACCTAAGACACACGCTACCGTGCAGATAGAAGTCTGATTCTGAGATTAAACCTTAACCTGTCACACAGTGCAAAAAAAAACAGGTCTCACATTTCTATTCAAGCAAATCTGTACTGTTTTAGCTGGTCAAGTTATTTGTAGCGACCGAAAAGCCCTTTTTTTTTTCTGGGTTGAAAAACTAATCCCAAATTTGCCATTCTCCAAATAACTAGTTTCTGGTATTTGAGGCCTACTTGAAATCTATCCCAAAAAGGGTATCTTACATTGAAGGTATTGATAGTGTCATTCAGAAAAACCTAAGACACACGCTACCGTGCAGATAGAAGTCTGATTCTGAGATTAAACCTTAACCTGTCACACAGTGCAAAAAAAAACAGGTCTCACATTTCTATTCAAGCAAATCTGTACTGTTTTAGCTGGTCAAGTTATTTGTAGTGACCGTAAAAGCACACTTTTTTTTCTGGGTTGAAAAACTATTCCCAAATTTGCCATTCTCAAAATAACTAGTTTCTGGTATTTGAGGCCTACTTGAAATCTATCCCAAAAAGGATATCTTACATTGAAGGTATTGATAGTGTCATTCAGAAAAACCTAAGACACACGCTACCGTGCAGATAGAAGTCTGATTCTGAGATTAAACCTTAACCTGTCACACAGTGCAAAAAAAAACAGGTCTCACATTTCTATTCAAGCAAATCTGTACTGTTTTAGCTGGTCAAGTTATTTGTAGCGACCGTAAAAGCCCTTTTTTTTTCTGGGTTGAAAAACGAATCCCAAATTTGCCATTCTCCAAATAATTAGTTTCTGGTATTTGAGGCCTACTTGAAATCTATCCCAAAAAGGATATCTTACATTGAAGGTATTGATAGTGTCATTCAGAAAAACCTAAGACACATGCTACCGTGCAGATAGAAGTCTGATTCTGAGATTAAACCTTAACCTGTCACACAGTGCAAAAAAAAACAGGTCTCACATTTCTATCCAAGTAAATATGTACTGTTTTAGCTGGTCAAGTTATTTGTAGTGACCGTAAAAGCACACTTTTTTTTCTGGGTTGAAAAACTATTCCCAAATTTGCCATTCTCAAAATAACTAGTTTCTGGTATTTGAGGCCTACTTGAAATCTATCCCAAAAAGGATATCTTACATTGAAGGTATTGATAGTGTCATTCAGAAAAACCTAAGACACACGCTACCGTGCAGATAGAAGTCTGATTCTGAGATTAAACCTTAACCTGTCACACAGTGCAAAAAAAAACAGGTCTCACATTTCTATTCAAGCAAATCTGTACTGTTTTAGCTGGTCAAGTTATTTGTAGCGACCGAAAAGCCCTTTTTTTTTTCTGGGTTGAAAAACTAATCCCAAATTTGCCATTCTCCAAATAACTAGTTTCGGGTATTTGAGGCCTACTTGAAATCTATCCCAAAAAGGGTATCTTACATTGAAGGCATTGATAGTGTCATTCAGAAAAACCTAAGACACACGCTACCGTGCAGATAGAAGTCTGATTCTGAGATTAAACCTTAACCTGTCACACAGTGCAAAAAAAAACAGGTCTCACATTTCTATTCAAGCAAATCTGTACTGTTTTAGCTGGTCAAGTTATTTGTAGCGACCGTAAAAGCCCTTTTTTTTTCTGGGTTGAAAAACGAATCCCAAATTTGCCATTCTCCAAATAATTAGTTTCTGGTATTTGAGGCCTACTTGAAATCTATCCCAAAAAGGATATCTTACATTGAAGGTATTGATAGTGTCATTCAGAAAAACCTAAGACACATGCTACCGTGCAGATAGAAGTCTGATTCTGAGATTAAACCTTAACCTGTCACACAGTGCAAAAAAAAACAGGTCTCACATTTCTATCCAAGTAAATATGTACTGTTTTAGCTGGTCAAGTTATTTGTAGTGACCGTAAAAGCACACTTTTTTTTCTGGGTTGAAAAACGATTCCCAAATTTGCCATTCTCAAAATAACTAGTTTCTGGTATTTGAGGCCTACTTGAAATCTATCCCAAAAAGGATATCTTACATTGAAGGTATTGATAGTGTCATTCAGAAAAACCTAAGACACACGCTACCGTGCAGATAGAAGTCTGATTCTGAGATTAAACCTTAACCTGTCACACAGTGCAAAAAAAAACAGGTCTCACATTTCTATTCAAGCAAATCTGTACTGTTTTAGCTGGTCAAGTTATTTGTAGCGACCGTAAAAGCCCTTTTTTTTTTCTGGGTTGAAAAACTAATCCCAAATTTGCCATTCTCCAAATAACTAGTTTCTGGTATTTGAGGCCTACTTGAAATCTATCCCAAAAAGGGTATCTTACATTGAAGGTATTGATAGTGTCATTCAGAAAAACCTAAGACACACGCTACCGTGCAGATAGAAGTCTGATTCTGAGATTAAACCTTAACCTGTCACACAGTGCAAAAAAAAACAGGTCTCACATTTCTATTCAAGCAAATCTGTACTGTTTTAGCTGGTCAAGTTATTTGTAGTGACCGTAAAAGCACACTTTTTTTTCTGGGTTGAAAAACTATTCCCAAATTTGCCATTCTCAAAATAACTAGTTTCTGGTATTTGAGGCCTACTTGAAATCTATCCCAAAAAGGATATCTTACATTGAAGGTATTGATAGTGTCATTCAGAAAAACCTAAGACACACGCTACCGTGCAGATAGAAGTCTGATTCTGAGATTAAACCTTAACCTGTCACACAGTGCAAAAAAAAACAGGTCTCACATTTCTATTCAAGCAAATCTGTACTGTTTTAGCTGGTCAAGTTATTTGTAGCGACCGTAAAAGCCCTTTTTTTTTCTGGGTTGAAAAACGAATCCCAAATTTGCCATTCTCCAAATAATTAGTTTCTGGTATTTGAGGCCTACTTGAAATCTATCCCAAAAAGGATATCTTACATTGAAGGTATTGATAGTGTCATTCAGAAAAACCTAAGACACATGCTACCGTGCAGATAGAAGTCTGATTCTGAGATTAAACCTTAACCTGTCACACAGTGCAAAAAAAAACAGGTCTCACATTTCTATTCAAGCAAATCTGTACTGTTTTAGCTGGTCAAGTTATTTGTAACGATCGTAAAAGCCCTTTTTTTTTTCTGGGTTGAAAAACTATTCCCAAATTTGCCATTCTCCAAATAACTAGTTTCTGGTATTTGAGGCCTACTTGAAATCTATCCCAAAAAGGATATCTTACATTGAAGGTATTGATAGTGTCATTCAGAAAAACCTAAGACACACGCTACGTGCAGATAGAAGTCTGATTCTGAGATTAAACCTTAACCTGTCACACAGTGCAAAAAAAAACAGGTCTCACATTTCTATCAAGCAAATATGTACTGTTTTAGCTGGTCAAGTTATTTGTAGTGACCGTAAAAGCACACTTTTTTTTCTGGGTTGAAAAACTAATCCCAAATTTGCCATTCTCCAAATAACTAGTTTCTGGTATTTGAGGCCTACTTGAAATCTATCCCAAAAAGGGTATCTTACATTGAAGGTATTGATAGTGTCATTCAGAAAAACCTAAGACACACGCTACCGTGCAGATAGAAGTCTGATTCTGAGATTAAACCTTAACCTGTCACACAGTGCAAAAAAAAACAGGTCTCACATTTCTATTCAAGAAAATCTGTACTGTTTTAGCTGGTCAAGTTATTTGTAGTGACCGTAAAAGCACACTTTTTTTTCTGGGTTGAAAAACTATTCCCAAATTTGCCATTCTCAAAATAACTAGTTTCTGGTATTTGAGGCCTACTTGAAATCTATCCCAAAAAGGATATCTTACATTGAAGGTATTGATAGTGTCATTCAGAAAACCTAAGACACACGCTACCGTGCAGATAGAAGTCTGATTCTGAGATTAAACCTTAACCTGTCACACAGTGCAAAAAAAAAACAGGTCTCACATTTCTATTCAAGCAAATCTGTACTGTTTTAGCTGGTCAAGTTATTTGTAGCGACCGTAAAAGCCCTTTTTTTTTTCTGGGTTGAAAAACTAATCCCAAATTTGCCATTCTCCAAATAACTAGTTTCTGGTATTTGAGGCCTACTTGAAATCTATCCCAAAAAGGATATCTTACATTGAAGGTATTGATAGTGTCATTCAGAAAAACCTAAGACACACGCTACGTGCAGATAGAAGTCTGATTCTGAGATTAAACCTTAACCTGTCACACGGTGCAAAAAAAAACAGGTCTCACATTTCTATCAAGCAAATCTGTACTGTTTTAGCTGGTCAAGTTATTTGTAGTGACCGTAAAAGCACACTTTTTTTTCTGGGTTGAAAAACTATTCCCAAATTTGCCATTCTCAAAATAACTAGTTTCTGGTATTTGAGGCCTACTTGAAATCTATCCCAAAAAGGATATCTTACATTGAAGGTATTGATAGTGTCATTCAGAAAAACCTAAGACACACGCTACCGTGCAGATAGAAGTCTGATTCTGAGATTAAACCTTAACCTGTCACACAGTGCAAAAAAAAACAGGTCTCACATTTCTATTCAAGCAAATCTGTACTGTTTTAGCTGGTCAAGTTATTTGTAGCGACCGTAAAAGCCCTTTTTTTTTCTGGGTTGAAAAACGAATCCCAAATTTGCCATTCTCCAAATAACTAGTTTCTGGTATTTGAGGCCTACTTGAAATCTATCCCAAAAAGGATATCTTACATTGAAGGTATTGATAGTGTCATTCAGAAAAACCTAAGACACATGCTACCGTGCAGATAGAAGTCTGATTCTGAGATTAAACCTTAACCTGTCACACAGTGCAAAAAAAAACAGGTCTCACATTTCTATTCAAGCAAATCTGTACTGTTTTAGCTGGTCAAGTTATTTGTAGCGACCGTAAAAGCACCTTTTTTTTTCTGGGTTGAAAAACTATTCCCAAATTTGCCATTCTCAAAATAACTAGTTTCTGG